>NW_024498785.1:0-2522 GCF_017590055.1 Onychostruthus taczanowskii
ATGGATGTTCCTCCACCTGGGCGTGTCCTGGGTGGGCGTGGCCACCATGGATGTTCCTCCACCTGGACTCGTCCTTGGTGGGCGTGGCTGGGGTGGGCGTGGCCACCATGGATGTTCCTCCACCTGGACGCATCCGTGGTGGGCGTGGCCGCGGTGGGCGTGTCCCAACGCGAGGCCCCGCCCCCAGGGGCCGTTAAAATCACCCCCGCCCACGACGCCACCGACTTCGAGGTGGGGCAGCGGCACGGGCTGGGCGTGGCCTCGGTCATCGGCGAGGACGGCGCCATGGTCGACGTCCCCGCGCCCTTCCTGGTCAGTGCGGGGCCCTGGGGCCTTGGGGGGCATTTTGGGGTGATTTGGGGTATTTTGGGGTAATTTGGGGTGGTTTGGGGTGTTTTGGGGTAATTTAGGGTGTTTTGGGGTAATTTTTGGGTGGTTTGGGGTGTTTTGGGGTGATTTTGGGGTAATTTGGGGTGTTTTCGGGGTGATTTTGGGGTGTTTTGGAGATGTTTTATGGTGTTTCCCTTTTGGGGTGTTTTGGGAGTTTTTGGGCATTTTAGGGCGTTTTGGGCGTTTTTACCGTTTTTGGCCGTTTTTTGCGTTTTTAGCGTTTTTTGCGTTTTTAGCGTTTTTTGCATTTTTTGCGTTTTTTGCGTTTTTAGCGTTATTTACGTTTTGGGCGTTTTGGGCGTTTTTTGCGTTTTGGGCGTTTTTAGCGTTATTTGCGTTTTTTCCGTTTTTTGCGTTTTTTGCGTTTTTAGCGTTTTTAGCGTTTTTTGCGTTTTTTGCGTTATTTGCGTTTTGGGCGTTTTTTGCGTTATTTGCGTTTTGGGCGTTTTTTGCGTTTTGGGCGGCGTTTTTTGCGTTTTTAGCGTTTTTTGCGTTTTGGGCGTTTTTGGGCGTTTTGGGCGTTTTTAGCGTTTTTTGCGTTTTTAGCGTTTTGGGCGTTTTTTGCGTTTTTTGCGTTTCGGGCGTTTTGGGCGTTTTTGGCGTTTTGGGCGTTTTGGGCATTTTTAGCAGTTTTAGCGTTTTCGGGCGTTTTGGGCGTTTGGGTGTTTTGGGCGTTTTGGGCCGTTTTGGGCGTTTTTAGCGTTTCGGGCGTTTGGGGTGTTTGGGGCGTTTTGGGGCGTTTTTAGCGTTTTTGCGCGTTTTGGGCATTTTGGGGCGTTTGGGTGGCTTTGGGCTATTGTGGTCACTCAGTGGTCAGTGTGGGTCAGTGGTCACTCAGTGGTCACTCACTGGTCACTCAGTGGTCAGTGGTCACCCAGTGGTCACTCAGTGGTCACCCAGGGCCTGCCGCGGTTCCGGGGGCGCTGAGGGGGGTCAGTGTGGGTCAGTGTGGGTCGGTGTGGGTCAGCACAGGTCAGTGGTCACTCTGGTCACTCAGTGGTCACTCTGGTCACCCAGGGCATGCCGCGGTTCCGGGCGCGCGCGGCGCTGCTGCAGCTGCTCAAGGAGCGGGGGCTGTTCCGGGGGGTGAGCGAGAACCCCATGGTGGTGCCCATCTGCAGGTCAGCGGTCATTTTAGGGTGTTTTGGGGTATTTTGGGATATTTTGGGGTGTTTTGGGGTGTTTTGGGGTGTTTTAGGCTGTTTTGGGGTGTTTTGGGCCCTTTTGGGGTGTTTTGGGAGTTTTTGGGCATTTTAGGGCGTTTTGGGCGTTTTTACCGTTTTTGGCCGTTTTTTGCGTTTTTAGCGTTTTTTGCGTTTTTTGCGTTTTTAGCGTTTTTTGCATTTTTTGCGTTTTTTGCGTTTTTAGCGTTTTTTGCATTTTTTGCGTTTTTTGCGTTTTTAGCGTTATTTACGTTTTGGGCGTTTTGGGCGTTTTTTGCGTTTTGGGCGTTTTTAGCGTTATTTGCGTTTTTTCCGTTTTTTGCGTTTTTTGCGTTTTTAGCGTTTTTAGCGTTTTTTGCGTTTTTTGCGTTATTTGCGTTTTGGGCGTTTTTTGCGTTATTTGCGTTTTGGGCGTTTTTTGCGTTTTGGGCGTTTTTAGCGTTTTTTGCGTTTTTTGCGTTTTTAGCGTTTTTTGCGTTTTTTGCGTTTTTAGCGTTTTTTGCGTTTTTTGCGTTTGCGTTTTTAGCGTTTTTTGCGTTTTTAGCGTTTTTTGCGTTTTGGGCGTTTTTGGGCGTTTTGGGCGTTTTTAGCGTTTTTTGCGTTTTTAGCGTTTTGGGCGTTTTTTGCGTTTTTTGCGTTTCGGGCGTTTTGGGCGTTTTTGGCGTTTTGGGCGTTTTGGGCATTTTTAGCAGTTTTAGCGTTTTCGGGCGTTTTGGGCGTTTGGGTGTTTGGGGCGTTTTGGGCCGTTTTGGGCGTTTTTAGCGTTTCGGGCGTTTGGGGTGTTTGGGGCGTTTTGGGGCGTTTTTAGCGTTTTTGCGCGTTTTGGGCATTTTGGGGCGTTTGGGTGGCTTTGGGCTATTGTGGTCACTCAGTGGTCAGTGTGGGTCAGTGGTCACTCAGTGGTCACTCAGTGGTCACCCAGGGCATGCCGCAGTTCCGGGTGCGCTGAGGGGGGTCAGTGTGGGTCAG
>NW_024498786.1:0-2544 GCF_017590055.1 Onychostruthus taczanowskii
TTCCCAAAAAATGGAATTTTCGGGGCTCAAAGTCCAGGGTTTGCCCCAAATCCGGAATTTTTGGGGTCTAAAGTTCGGTTTTTGCCCCAAAAATCAGAATTTTGGGGTCTCAAAGTCGCGTTTTTTCATCTCAAAAATGAAATTTTTGGGGTCTCCCAGTTGATTTTCTTCCCAAAAAATGAAATTTTTGGGGTCTCCCAGTTGATTTTCTTCCCAAAAAATGAAATTTTTGGGGTCTCCCAGTTGATTTTCTTCCCAAAAAATGAAATTTTTGGGGTCTCCCAGTTGATTTTCTTCCCAAAAAATGAAATTTTTGGGGTCTCCCAGTTGATTTTCTTCCCAAAAAATGAAATTTTTGGGGTCTCCCAGTTGATTTTCTTCCCAAAAAATGAAATTTTTGGGGTCTCCCAGTTGATTTTCTTCCCAAAAAATGAAATTTTTGGGGTCTCCCAGTTGATTTTCTTCCCAAAAAATGAAATTTTTGGGGTCTCCCAGTTGATTTTCTTCCCAAAAAATGAAATTTTTGGGGTCTCCCAGTTGATTTTCTTCCCAAAAAATGGAATTTTCGGGGCTCAAAGTCCAGGGTTTGCCCCAAATCCGGAATTTTTGGGGTCTAAAGTTCGGATTTTGCCCCAAAAAACGAAATTTTGGGGTCTCAAAGTCCATTTTTGGGGGCTCCGAGTTGATTTTCTTCCCAAAAAATGAAATTTTTGGGGTCTCAAAGTCCATTTTGGGGTCTTCAAGTTGATTTTTTTGCCCCAAAAATCAGAATTTTGGGGTCTCAAAGTCCTTTTTGGGGTCTCCAAGTTGATTTTCTGCCCCAAAAAACGAAAATTTTGGGGTCTTAAAGTCCATTTTGGGGTCTTCAAGTTGATTTTTTTGCCCCAAAAACCGAAATTTTTGGGGTCTCAAAGTCCTTTTTGGGGTCTCCAAGTTGATTTTCTGCCCCAAAAAACGAAAATTTTGGGGTCTTAAAGTCCATTTTGGGGTCTCCAAGTTGATTTTTTTGCCCCAAAAACCGAAATTTTTGGGGTCTCAAAGTCCATTTTGGGTCTCTGAGTCGATTTTTGCCCAAAACCTGAAATTTTTGGCTACTAAAAATCCAATTTTTGGGGTCTTCGAGTTGATTTTCTGCCCCAAAAAACTGAAAATTTTAGGGTCTCAAAGTCCATTTTTGGGGTCTCCCAGTTGATTTTCTTCCCAAAAATGAAATTTTAGAGGGTTCCAAGTCCATTTTTGCCCCAAAAATCAGAATTTTGGGGTCTCAAAGTTGATTTTCTTCCCAAAAAAACGAAATTTTTGGTGTCTCCAGTTCCATTTTTGCCCCAAAAAACCGAAATTTTGGGGTCTCAAAGTCCATTTTTTGGGTCTCTGAGTCGATTTTTGTCCCAAAAACCGAAATTTTTGGGTCTCAAAGTCCATTTTTGGGGTCTCCAGCTCCATTTTTGCCATAAAAAACCGAAATTTTGGGGTTTCTGGCTCCGTTTTTTGCTCCAAAACTGAAGATTTTGGGGGTTTTCAGTCCATTTTTGCCCCAAAAATGCAGATTTTGGTGCCTCCAGGTGAATTTTTGGGGGTTCTGGCTCCGTTTTCTCCCAAAAAAATGAAGATTTTGGGGTTTCCGAGTCCATTTTTTCCCAAAAAATGAAGATTTTGGGGTTTTTGAGTCCATTTTTTCCCAAAAAATGAAGATTTTGGGGTCTCCAGGCTCCATTTTTTATCCAAAAATGAAATTTTTGGGCTCTCAGGCTCTGTTTTCTGCCCCAAAATTGAAATTTTTGGGGTTTTGGAGTCCATTTTTACCCCAAATTTGCAGATTTTTGGGACTCTTGAGTCCATTTCTTCCTCAGAAATGAAGATTTTGGGTTTTTTCAGTCCATTTTTGTCCCAAATTTGTTGATTTTGGGGTTTTTGAGTCCATTTTTTCCTCAGAAATGAAGATTTTGGGTCCATCTTTGCCCCAAATTTGCAGATTTTGGGGTTTTCTCATCCATTTTTTTTTTTCAGAAACGAAGATTTTGGGGGTTTTGAGTCCATTTTTACCCCAAATTTGCTCATTTTGGGGTTTTTGAGTCCAATTTTCCTCCAGATTTGCAGATTTTGGGGTTTTTGAGTCCATCATTTTTTGCCCCAAAAATGCAGATTTTGGTGCCTCCAGGTGAATTTTTGGGGGTTCTGGCTCCGTTTTCTCCCAAAAAAATGAAGATTTTGGGGTTTCCGAGTCCATTTTTTCCCAAAAAATGAAGATTTTGGGGTCTCCAGGCTCCATTTTTTCATCCAAAAATGAAATTTTTGGGGTCTCAAGCTCCGTTTTCTGCCCCAAAATTGAAATTTTTGGGGTTTTGGAGTCCATTTTTACCCCAAATTTGCAGATTTTTGGGACTCTTGAGTCCATTTCTTCCTCAGAAATGAAGATTTTGGGTTTTTTCAGTCCATTTTTGTCCCAAATTTGTTGATTTTGGGGTTTTTGAGTCCATTTTTTCCTCAGAAATGAAGATTTTGGGTTTTTTCACTCCATTTCTGCCCCAAATTTGCAGATTTTGG
>NW_024498787.1:0-2537 GCF_017590055.1 Onychostruthus taczanowskii
CTCATCTTTTGCCCAAAAATTCCAAATTTTTTGCTCTTTTTTTCCCAAAAATTTCCCTTTTTTTCCATTTTCCCCCCAATTTCCCCCAATTTTCCCCCATTTTTAACCCTAAAAATCCCAGTTTTTTCCCAAAAAATTTGACTTTTTTTTTCTCATTCTTTGCCCAAAAATTCCAATTTTTTCCCCAATTTTTCCCCAATTTTCCCCCATTTCTTCCCCAATTTCCCCCCAAAAATTCCCAATTTTCCCCCATTTTTAACCCTAAAAATCCCAATTTTTTCCCCAAAAATTGAATTTTTTTCCCTTTTTTTGCCCAAAAATTGATTTGTTCCCCATTTCCCCCCCAATTTTCCCCAATTTTTCCCCAAAAATTCCAAATTTTTTTCTCATCTTTTGCCCAAAAATTCCAAATATTTTTCTCATTTTTTGCCCAAAAATTCCAATTTTTTCCCCAATTTTTTCCAATTTCTTCCCCAATTTTCCCCCAATTTTTTCCCATTTTTTCCCCAAAAATCCCAATTTTTCCATATTTCTTCGCCAATTTCCCCCTATTTTTAACCCTAAAAATCCCAATTTTTTCCCCAAAAATTGAATTTTTTTCCCTTTTTTTGCCCAAAAATTAAATTCAAATTTTTCCCCAATTTTCCCCCATTTCTTCCCCTATTTTCCCCAAAAATTCCCAATTTCCCCCCATTTTTAACCCTAAAAATCCCAATTTTTTCCCCAAAACTTCCAATTTTTTTTCTCATTTTTTGCCTAAAAATTCCAATTTTTTCCCCAAAAAATTCAATTTTTTTGCTCATTTTTCCCCCAAAAATTTCCCTTTTTTTCCCATTTTTCCCCCAATTTTCACCCAATTTTCCCCAATTTCCCCCCATTTTTAACCCTAAAAATCCCAATTTTTTCCCCAAAAATTGAATTTTTTTCCCTTTTTTTGCCCAAAAATTGATTTGTTCCCCATTTCCCCCCCAATTTTCCCCAATTTTTCCCCAAAAATTCCAAATTTTTTTCTCATCTTTTGCCCAAAAATTCCAAATATTTTTCTCATTTTTTGCCCAAAAATTCCAATTTTTTCCACAATTTTTTCCCCAATTTTTCCCCCCAAAACTTCAAATTTTTTTGCTCATTTTTTCCCCAAAAATTTCCCTTTTTTTTCCATTTCCCCCCAATTTTCCCCCATTTTTAACCCTAAAAATCCCAGTTTTTCCCCAAAAATTTGACTTTTTTTCCTCATTTTTTGCCCAAAAATTCCAATTTTTTCCCCAATTTTTTCCCCAAAAAATCCCAATTTTCCCCAATTTTCCCCCAATTTTTTCCCATTTTTTCCCCAAAAATCCCAATTTTCCCCAATTTTCCCCCAATTTTTTCCCATTTTTTCCCCAAAAATCCCAATTTTTCCCCAATTTTCCCCCATTTCTTCCCCTATTTTCCCCAAAAATTCCCAATTTCCCCCCATTTTTAACCCTAAAAATCCCAATTTTTTCCCCAAAAATTGAAATTTTTTCCCCTTTTTTCCCCAAAAATTCCACATTTTTTGCCCAAAAATTCCAATTTTTCCCCCCAAAAATTCAAATTTTTTGCTTATTTTTTCCCCAAAAATTTCCATTTTTTTCCCATTTTTCCCCCAATTTCCCCCCAATTTTCCCCAATTTTTTCCCAATTTTCACCCAATTTTCCCCCCAAAATTCCCAATTTTTCCCCATTTTTAACCCTAAAAATCTCAAATTTTTCCCCAATAATTGACATTTTTCCCCTTTTTTTGCCCAAAAATTCCAATTTTTCCCCCCAAAAATTCAAATTTTTTGCTTATTTTTTCCCCAAAAATTTCCATTTTTTTCCCAATTTTTTCCAATTTCTTCCCCAATTTTTCCCCAATTTTCCCCCATTTCTTCCCCAATTTCCCCCCAAAAATTCCCAATTTTCCCCCATTTTTAACCCTAAAAATCCCAGTTTTTTCCCAAAAAATTTGACTTTTTTTTTCTCATTCTTTGCCCAAAAATTCCAATTTTTTCCCCAATTTTTCCCCAATTTTCCCCCATTTCTTCCCCAATTTCCCCCCAAAAATTCCCAATTTTCCCCCATTTTTAACCCTAAAAATCCCAGTTTTTTCCCAAAAAATTTGACTTTTTTTTTCTCATTCTTTGCCCAAAAATTCCAATTTTTTCCCCAATTTTTCCCCAATTTTCCCCCATTTCTTCCCCAATTTCCCCCCAAAAATTCCCAATTTTCCCCCATTTTTAACCCTAAAAATCCCAGTTTTTTCCCAAAAAATTTGACTTTTTTTTTCTCATTCTTTGCCCAAAAATTCCAATTTTTTCCCCAATTTTTCCCCAATTTTCCCCCATTTCTTCCCCAATTTCCCCCCAAAAATTCCCAATTTTCCCCCATTTTTAACCCTAAAAATCCCAGTTTTTTCCCAAAAAATTTGACTTTTTTTTTCTCATTCTTTGCCCAAAAATTCCAATTTTTTCCCCAATTTTTCCCCAATTTTCCCCCATTTCTTCCCCAATTTCCCCCCAAAAATTCCCAATTTTCCC
>NW_024498788.1:0-2537 GCF_017590055.1 Onychostruthus taczanowskii
TGGGGAAGAAAGGGTTAAAAATGGGGTGAAATTGGGGTTGGGGTTACTGGTCCGTACCGGTCCATACCGGTCCGTACTGGTCCCTACTGGTCCATACTGGTCCTTACTGGTCCGTACTGGTCCATACCAGTCCATACTGGTTTGTACTGGTCCGTACCGGTCCATACTGGTCCATACTGGTCTATACTGGTCTGTACTGGTCCATACTGGTCCATACTGGTTTGTACTGGTCCATACTGGTCCATACTGGTCCATACTGGTTTGTACTGGTCCTTACTGGTCCGTACTGGGCAGTTCTGGGTCCAGGTGCCGCTGGTGCCCCCCAAGGATTCCCGCGATGACGTCATCGCCAACGAGGCCCCGCCCACCGGGGGAGACGAGGAAAACACCTGGGAATGGTGAGGGGAGTTTGGGGCAAAAAACGGGGATTTTGGGCAAAAAATGGGGAATTTTGGGGAAAAAATGGGGATTTTGGGCAAAAAAGGGGAATTTGGGGGGAAAAATGGGGATTTTGGGGGGAAAAATGGGGATTTTGGGCAAAAAATGGGGAATTTTGGGGAAAAAATGGGGATTTTGGGCAAAAAAGGGGAATTTGGGGGGAAAAATGGGGTGAGTGTGGGAAGTTGGGGGGAAATTTAGGGAAAAAAGGGAATTTTGGGGGGAAAAATGGGAATTTTTTTGGGGAAAAATAGGGATTTTGGGGGAAATTTGGGAATTTTTTTGTGGGAAAATGGAGATTTTGGGGGGAATTTGGGGGAGATTTAGGGGAAAAAAAGGGAAATTTGGGAATTTTTTTGGGGGAAAAATGGGGATTTTGGGGGGAAATTTAGGGGAAAAATGGGGAATTTTGGGGGAAATTTGGGAATTTTTTGGGGGGAAATTTAGGGGAAAAAAGGGAATTTTTGCGGAAAAATGGGGATTTTGGGCAAAAAATGGGGAGTTTGGGGGCAAATGGGGAATTTTGAGGGAAATTTGGGAATTTTGGGGGAAATTTGGGAATTTTTTTGGGAAAAAATGGGGATTTTGGGGGGAATTTAGTGAAAAAAAGGGAATTTTGGGGGGAAAAATGGGAATTTTTTTGGGGGAAAGGCGGATATTTGGGTGGATTTTGGAGCGAATTTGGGGCATTTTTGGGGTGAATTTTCACGTTGTGGGGTGGATTTTGGGTATTTTGGGTTGATTTTGGGGTGAATTTCGGGTATTTTGGGTTGATTTTGGGGTGTATTTGGGGTATTTTGGGGTGGATTTTGGGTGGATTTTGGGGTATTTTGGGGTGTTTTTAGTGGATTTTGGGTGGATTTCGGGGTGTTTTGGTGTGTTCTGGGGCAGATTTTGGGGTATTTTGGGTGTTTTTGGTCATTTTGGCATTTTTGGCGTTTCCTGTGCCCTTTTGGCCGATTTTGGGTGGATTTTGGGGCGGATTTTGGGTGGATTTTGGGGTGTTTTTAGTGGATTTTGGGTGGATTTTGGGGCATTTTGGGTGGATTTTGGGGTGTTTTTAGTGGATTTTGGGGTGTTTTTAGTGGATTTTGGGTGGATTTTGGGGCATTTTGGGTGGATTTCGGGGTGTTTTTAGTGGATTTTGGGCGGATTTTGGGGTGTTTTGGGTGGATTTTGGGGTGTTTTTGGGGTGAATTTGGGGTATTTTGGGGTGGATTTGTGGTGGATTTTGGGTGGATTTTGGGTATTTTGGGTATTTCGGGTGTATTTCGGGTGGATTTTGGGGTGAATTTCGGGTATTTTGGGTTGATTTTGGGGTGGATTTTGGGTGGATTTTGGGTGGATTTCGGGTGGATTTTGGGGTGTATTTCGGGTATTTTGGGTTGATTTTGGGGTGAATTTCGGGTATTTTGGGTTGATTTTGGGGTGAATTTGGGGTATTTTGGGGTGGATTTTGGGTGGATTTTGGGTGGATTTTGGGTGTTGGGGTTCCCAGGTGATTTTTGGGGTGACTCTGGCCGATTTTGGGGTGAATTGTGGGTGTATTTCGGGTGGATTTTGGGCAGATTTCGGATATTTTGGGGTGAATTTGAGTTCCCAGGTGATTTTTGGGGTGACTGGCCGATTTTGGGTGGATTTTGGGTGAATTTTGGGGTGTATTTTGGGTATTTTGCATTGATTTTGGGGTGCATTTGGGGTATTTTGGTGTGGATTTGGGGTGAATTTTTGGTATTTTGGGTGGATTTTGGGGATTTTGCATTGATTTTGGGGTGAATTTGGGGTATTTTTGGTGGGTTTTGGGGTGAATTTTGGGTGTTTTGGGTTGATTTTGGGGTGGATTTCGGGTATTTTGGGGTATATTTGGGGTGAATTTCGGGTATTTTGGGTTGATTTCGGTTGGATTTTCGGTTTTTTGGGTTGATTTT
Organism: Onychostruthus taczanowskii; assembly: GCF_017590055.1. Lineage (NCBI taxonomy): Eukaryota > Metazoa > Chordata > Aves > Passeriformes > Passeridae > Onychostruthus > Onychostruthus taczanowskii. Next base: position 2,367 of record NW_024498788.1, read on the forward strand.
GGGCTGTATTTTGGATTTTTTGCGTTGATTTTGGGGTGAATTTGGGTATTTTGGGGTGCATTTTGGGTATTTTGGGTTGATTTCGGGTGGATTTTGGGTGGATTTTGGGTGTTGGGGTTCGCAGGTGATTTTTGGGGTGACTCTGGTGGATTTTGGGGTGGATTTTGGGTG
>NW_024498789.1:0-2533 GCF_017590055.1 Onychostruthus taczanowskii
AAAAATCAGCCCAAAACCAGCCCAAAAGCTGCCCCAAAAATACCCCAAGAACTGCCCCCAAACCACCCAAAAACTGCCCCAAAAGCACCTAAAAAACCACCCCAAAAGCTGCCCCAAAAATACCCAAAAACTGCTCCAAAACCACACAAAGAATGGCCCAAAAAATGGCCCAAAACCACCCTAAAACCATCCCAAAAATCAGCTCAAAACCACCTCAAAAGCTGCCCCAAAACCACCCAAAATCCAGACCAAAAACGTCCCAAATCCCCCCCCAAAAAGTCCCAAAAACCACCCCAAAAACTGCCCCAAATCCGCCCCCGATCTACCCCAAAATCGCCCCAAAAATGGCCCCAAAACCACCCCAAAACCACCCGAAATCCACCCCAAAACCACCCAAAACTACCCCAAAAATGGCCCCAAAACCACCCCAAAAACTGCCCCAAAACCACCCCAAAACCACCCCAAAAATGGCCCCAAACCCACCCAAAAACGGCCACTTTTGGGGTTTTGGGCGTTTCAGGGGTTTTGGGATTTTTGGGCTGGTTTTAGGGGGGTTTTGGGGGTTTTTTAGCCCTTTTTTGGGGTTTTTGGGCTGGTTTTGAGCCTTTTTTTGGGTTTTTTTGGGGGTTTTGGGGAGCAGTCCGGGGGTCCCGGGGGTCTCAGGGTCCGGGGGTCCCTCACCGACCACTCGGGGTGCAGCAGGTTTTTTGGGATGGTTTTAGGGGTTTTTTTTAGCCCTTTTTTGGGAGGATTTTGGGGTTTTTGGGCTGGTTTTGAGCCGTTTTTGTTGGGATTTTGAGGTTTTTGAGCCGTTTTTTGGGGTTTTTTTGGGGATTTTGGGGTCAGCTCGGGGGTCCCGGGGGTCATGGGGGGTCTGGGGGTCCCTCACCGACCACTCGGGGTGCAGCAGGTTTTTTGGGATGTTTTTGGGGGGGTTTTGGGATGGTTTTGAGCTGTTTTTTGTTGGGATTTTGGGGTTTTTGAGCCGTTTTTTGGGTTTGGGGGGTTTTTGGGCTGGTTTTGAGCTGTTTTTGTTGGGATTTTGAGGTTTTTGAGCCGTTTTTTGAGCCGTTTTTGGGGTTTTTTGGAGTTTTTTGAGGATTTTGGGGAGCAGCCCGGGGGTCCCGGGGGTCCTGGGGGTCCGGGGGTCCCTCACCGACCACTCGGGGTGCAGCAGGACCCCCGTGAGCTCGATGACCAGCGTGTAGGGGGGTTGGTAGTACGGCTCCCGCAGGGGGTCGGGCAGCAGCCGCGGGCTCGTGGGCTCGATGATCATCTGGGGAAATTGGGGCAAAATGGGGGAAATTGGGGCAAAATGGGGCAAATTGGGGCAAAATGGGGGAAATTGGGGCAAAAGGGGGGAAAGGGATTTTGAGGTTTTTGAGCCGTTTTTTGAGCCGTTTTTGGGGTTTTTTGGAGTTTTTTGAGGATTTTGGGGAGCAGCCCGGGGGTCCCAGGGGTCCCGGGGGTCCGGGGGTCCCTCACCGACCACTCGGGGTGCAGCAGGTTTTTTGGGATGGTTTTAGGGGGGATTTGGGGGTTTTTTAGCCCTTTTTGGGGGTTTTTGGGCTGGTTTTGAGCCGTTTTTTGGGATTTTTTAGGGTTTTTTTGGGGATTTTGGGGTCAGCCCGGGGGTCCCGGGGGTCCGGGGGTCCCTCACCGACCACTCGGGGTGCAGCAGGTTTTTTGGGCTGGTTTTAGGGGGGTTTTGGGGGTTTTTTAGCCGTTTTTTGGGGGTTTTGGGCTGGTTTTGAGCCGTTTTTTGTTGGGATTTTGAGGTTTTTGAGCCGTTTTTTGGTTTTTTTTGGGGATTTTGGGGTCAGCCCGGGGGTCCCGGGGGTCCTGGGGGTCCGGGGGTCCCTCACCGACCACTCGGGGTGCAGCAGGACCCCCGTGAGCTCGATGACCAGCGTGTAGGGGGGTTGGTAGTACGGCTCCCGCAGGGGGTCGGGCAGCAGCCGCGGGCTCGTGGGCTCGATGATCATCTGGGGAAATTGGGGCAAAATGGGGGAAATTGGGGCAAAATGGGGGAAATTGGGGCAAAATGGGGGAAATTGGGGCAAAATGGGGGAAATTGGGGCAAAATGGGGGAAATTGGGGCAAAATGGGGGAAATTGGGGCAAAATGGGGGAAATTGGGGCAAAATGGGGGAAATTGGGGCAAAATGGGGGAAATTGGGGCAAAATGGGGGAAATTGGGGCAAAATGGGGCAAATTGGGGCAAAATGGGGGAAATTGGGGCAAAATGGGGCAAATTGGGGCAAAATGGGGGAAATTGGGGCAAAAGGGGGGAAAATGGGGGAAATTGGGGTAAAATGAGGACATTGGGGACACAACAGGGACAGCTCGTGGGCTCGATGATCATCTGGGGCAGGAAAATGGGGGAAAATGGGGGAAATTGGGGGAAATTGGGGCAAAATGGGGCAAATTGGGGACATTGGGGACACGGGGACCCCAAACCCGAGGTCACCCCCCACCCCCAAAACCGCCCAGGCCGGGGCCACCCCCAACCCTGGGACCCCCCGGGACCCCCC
>NW_024498790.1:0-2532 GCF_017590055.1 Onychostruthus taczanowskii
TGGGAATTCTGAAGTAAAAAAATGGGAAAAAATGGGAATTTTGGGCGAAAATCTGTTGGGAAATCCCTGGGAGAGTCAGGGGAGGGATGAGGGGTGAGGAGCCTCGGCGGGCTGGACACGCGGCCTCACTGCGTGAGCGGGGAAAAGTGGGAAAAATCTGGGAATTCTGAGGGGAAAACGGGAAAAAATGGGAATTCTGAGGGGAAAAAATGGGAATTCTGAGGGAAAAACGGGAAAAAATGGGAATACTGAGGGGAAAAAATGGGAATTTTGGGGGAAAATGCATTGGGGAATCCCTGGGAGTGTCAGGGGTGGGATGAGGGGTGAGGAACCTTGGCGGGCTGGACACGCGGCCTCACTACGTGAGCGGGGAAAAGGGGGAAAATCTGGGAATTCTGAGGGGAAAAAATGGGAATTTTGGGGAAAATTTATTGAAATTCTGTGGGAAAAAATCCTGGGAATTGTGGGGTAAAAATCTCAGGAGTTCTGGGGAAAAGTTCTGGGAGTTCTGGAGAAAAATTCCTGGGAAATTGCTGGGAGTTCTCGGGGAAATTCCCTGGAATTCTGGGGGAAAAATCCTGGGAATTTTGGAATTGTGGGAAAAAATTCCTGGGAATTCTGGGGGAAAAAAATCCCTGGGAATGTCAGGGGTGGTATGAGGGGTGGAGGAACTGACTCCCAGGTGTGGGAGGGAAAATCGGGAATTCCAGGGAAAAAATCCTGGAATTCTGGGGGAAAAATCCTGGGAATTCAATAAGAAATTCCTGGCAATTCTGGGGAGAAATTCATGGGAATTAATTGGGAAATTCCTCGGAGTTCTGGGGGAAAATCCCTGGGAGTTCTGGAGGAAAATTCCTGGGAAACTCCTGGAATTGTGGGGAAAAATTCCCTGGGAATTGTGGGGGAAAATTCCTGGGAATTGTGGGGAAAATTCCTTGGAATTCTGGGGAAAAATCCCAGGACTTACTGGGAAAAATTCCCAGAAATTCCCAATTTTCCCCCAGATTTGGTTTCAGAGAGAGGCTGTGAATGGCTCTGGATCCCCAGAAATTCCCAGAAATTCCCAAAAATTCCCATTTCCCCCCAGATTTGCTTTCAGAGAGATGCTGGGAATGGCTCTAGAACCCCAAAAATTCCCAGAAATTCCCAAAAATTCCCATTTCCCCCAGATTTGCTTTCAGAGAGAGTCTGGGAGCACGCTGGCATTCCTGGAATTCCCAGAAATTCCCAAAAATCCCCAAAAATTCCTATTTCCTCCCAGATTCACTTTCAGAGAGAGGCTGTGAGCACCTCTAGGATTCCCAGAACCCAAAAAATTCCCAGAAATTCCCAGAAATTCCCGTTTTCCCCCAGCTTTGCTTTCAGAGAGAGGCTGTGAATGGCTCTTGAACCCCAAAATTTCCCAGAAATTCCCAGAAATCCCCAAAAATTCCCAGTTTTCCCTCAGCTTTGCTTTCAGAGAGAGGCTGTGAGTGGCACTAGATCCCCAAAACTTCCCAGAAATCCCCAAAAATTCCCAAAATTCCCATTTTCCACCAGATTTGCCTCTGGGGAGAGGCTGGCAGCACCTCTAGGATTCCCAGAACCCCAAAAATTCCCAGAAATTCCCAGAAATTCCCATTTTCCCCCAGATTTGCCTCTGGGGAGAGGCTGGCAGCACCTCTAGGATTCCCAGAACCCCAAAAATTCCCAGAAATTCCCAAAAATTCCCATTTCCTCCCAGATTCACTTTCAGAGAGAGGCTGGGAGCACCTCTAGGATTCCCAGAACCCCAAAAATTCCCATTTCCCCCCAGCTTTGGATTCAGAGAGAGGCCAGGAATGGCTCTGGATCCCCAAAAAATCCCATAAATCCCCAAAAATTCCCAAAAATTCCCATTTTTACCCAGATTCACTTTCAGAGAGAGGCCGGGAATGGCACTGGATCCCCAAAATTCCCAGAAATCCCCAAAAATTCCCATTTTTCCCCCCAGATTTGGATTCAGAGAGAGGCTGGCAGCACCTCTAGGATTCCCAGAACCCCAAAAATTCCCAGAAATTCCCAATTTTCCCCAGATTTGGATTCAGAGAGAGGCCGGGAGCGCCTCTGGCATTCCTGGATTTCCCAAAAATTCCCAGAAATTCCCAATTTTCCCCAGATTTGGATTCAGAGAGAGGCTGGCAGCACCTCTAGGATTCCCAGAACCCCAAAAATTCCCAGAAATTCCCAGAAATTCCCCTTTTCCCCCAGATTTGCTTTCAGAGAGAGGCCGTGAATGGCTCTGGATCCCCAGAACTTCCCAGAAATCCCCAAAAATCCCCAAACTCCCCCCTCCCCCCCGGATCTGCGTTCAGCGGGAGGCCGGCAGCGCCCCCGGCGTTCCCGGAATCCGGGATTTTTCCCGATTTTCCCGTTTTTCGCCCGTTTTTGCCCAGATCACGCGGCGCTACGCCGAGTTCTCCTCGGCCATCGTCAGCATCAACCAAACGCTGCCCAGCGAGAGGAGCGACGCGCTGCTGGCCAGGCTGCAGGTGGGGCACTGGGGGGAACTGG
>NW_024498791.1:0-2526 GCF_017590055.1 Onychostruthus taczanowskii
CTCAGGAGCCCCAAAACCACAGCCAGGCTCAGGGAAACAACCCCTGCCTAGAAGGGGAGGGGGCACAGGGGCCCAGCAGCTCCTCAGGCTGCTAAAGGATAATGTGACATTACCTGCTAGAGGGAAATTGCAGCTCAAACACTGCTCTGAGTCTCGTTTCCATGGCTGAGGAAGTTTAGACAACCCCACAAATCTAGAAATGGCAGGAAAAGCCAACTCCTCTCCAGTCCCAGCTGTGTGGGGAGCTGTGAAGGGCAGGGCTGGCATGGAAGGAATGCTGTGTAGAAGTTCTGCAGCACTAAATGCTGCTCTGAGATGTTGGGGGTGTGTTTGTGTTACCAGCACTGCACTGTGCTTGCTCTAAAACCACTTGTCTCTATCCGCCAGTGTTCCCATCAGTCCATATTGTTAATTTTTTATTTCTCAATCAAGAATTCATGGAGGTTAGTGTGACATTGCTGCAAATACCCTCACAGCCTAGTAACTGTAAATAATGGATAGGACTCCAGAAATACCAACCAGCCTCTCGTTGTTTTGGGACACTTAAATCGTGCCTGCCCCAGCTCACCTGCCAGCAAACAAACAGGTTTCTCTCTGCACTGCAGCAAATGCCTCATCTCTCAGGAAAATTAAATGTGTCATTGCAATGGCTGTAGTTTTGGTAAGTGCACACAGAGATTTCACTGTGACAGTGCTCACTAAGATGCACTGAGTGCAACTATCTCCTTTCCCTTCAGAAAGCGTATTGCAAAATGCTAACAAATCTTCAGAAGCTCTGGTGAATTTTAACAAAGTTACCGCATTTCATACCACACTGCAGTAAGCTGTATCTCCCTCTTTACATTTCTGCTAATTTCTAGCATTTATTTAAAAATTCTATAATGAACAGCTACTATTGAGGGCCCATTTTCTCCTCCCACTTTCCATTTAACCTCAATGATTGCAGCCTCCCTTATTTCCTTTGGTGTTGAAAAGTACTTTTACAGCACTACCAACACATTTGTTAGAGTTCTCCTAATTAATTTTCCATGAACCTTTCAGCATGAAAAAGAAAAAAACCTCACATTTCTGCATGAAAAATGAATTATATTTTCTCCATTTCCTTAGAAATTTACATTCTGGGCTCATCTGTGCCACATATTCTTTATGGATAATGAGCAAGGCATCCTCACTTAGCTGTCACTGAGGCAGTGAAATGTTTACAGTGTGCACTTTGGAGATTCTGGCAGCTTAGATTCCAAGAATATTTCTTATTCACGACAATAAGCTCTGTCCTAAATTTCTCTTGCACATGAACAGAAAAAGATTGATCTGAAGAATCCTTGAACTTTGCTGACCTGCAGTAATGCTGTTTGAAGAAAGGTTAGTTCAGAGACTTCACGCTCGTGATCTGTTTCATATGATGTGACAAAGAGTCTTTTCTGCCCTTAACATCCTGCAGAACTCCTTGGGATGCTGAAAATATCAACTAATGGAGAGAGAAATATCTTCATTATGGAGCTTACAAACAGAATACATACTGTAGAACTTTGGAGAGTATTCTCCTACCTAAATTAGCTATTCTGTAACATTTTGGGGACAGATTATTGACAGGCAAAAGAAACCTCCTGCATGAATCTCATGCCAGTTCTGTGCAGGAAATTTCACTTAACTCATAAAAAATCTCTCTCCCTAATTACCTCTCTGAAGCCATTCTTTAGCCAAGTCATAAGAATAAACCTGTTGTAAAGATGATGTTAATATTTCATTCCTGTGCACAGGTCCAGTCACAGGCTCACAATGACATGCTTAAGCCTCTGGGCTTTATTCAACCAGGGCCTGGAAAAAAATCATCTTTTATGCTTCTTTCTTACAAAACCTCATATAGTTTGAATAAATCTTTGAAATGTAACGAAAAGAATCTCACACGAGATTGTCTTTCATTGAAGCCATAACATCCAATTCATGTAGATACAGCTGGAAGGTTATTCCTGTCAAGTTTTGAACTTAGGCTGTGAAAGACATAAAAAGTGACAGATTTCCTCCCCAAAAAGGAGAACAGAGCTTCCTGCAAACCACTCCTCCCTCAGCCCAGCTCCTGCACCAACCTGAGCCTTCTCAAACCTGCTGGCGTTGTTTTCTGTAATCAATCAAATTTCCAAGTGTAATTATTAACACAGTCATTAGTTAAATGAATCTGTTCCTTTGGATACATTCTAAAGAAAAGCCAGTTATTGAATGTTAACAATTCAAACACTTCACATGCCTTTTTGAGTTCTGACTTAGAAAATCTGGATTAATTATCAAAGGTCTTTCATACAGTTACTAATCCTAAAATAATTAAGAAAAAATATTTAAACCTATGTTTTCCATATATTACTCTGAAATGTTCATCATGTTCATCAGTTCATCAGGAGTAATTGCATTTTGCAGAATGGGGCAACTTCTGCCATGCCAGGAGTGCTGGTACCATGGCTTTTCTGACATTTCAGCAGTTCTACTGCTTATATTATTTCCCCTAGAAAACTATATATATATATATATATA
>NW_024498792.1:0-2519 GCF_017590055.1 Onychostruthus taczanowskii
AAGTGGAAGATCATGAAGAATTTATTAAGAATCATCTGCCGGGAGGCAGAGCTGAGTTTCTGCTCCTTTGGTAGCTTGGATTTTTATCCAGTTACTTCATTAATGTAGAATGCAGAAATAGATTCTCTTTTGGTCCGACGGGAAGAGTACAGGATGTCCCCCAAACTACACTGCAAAGGTTACTCTCTTCTGTTCCCTCTCTTGTGTCTTGCAGGATTCTTGCTTGCTTGGCTTAGTCCTAATGTGTAAGAGTGAGCAGGCATTTGGCAGTGGCCATCTCAGAAGATTTCTATACTCTCATATAAAGGGTGGTCACACCACTCAGGCTGCGTTTGGCCCTGTGCTGCCTGCTCCAAAGGCTGGGCAATTGGGAATCCAGGCACAGTGGTGGAGAGGAATTCAGTCACATGACAGTTCCTCCTTCCTGCCAGCCATCTGAGAGCCTGCAAGAGTGTCTCTGCTGTGAGAGCCTTGCGGGGCATCTTCCTCACCATTTCTCCTTGAATAGTCTTCTCAAGCAAAGCAGCGATAACCTGCTTTGTAATGCTACTGTGAGTGCAGGAAAAAGGACCAAAGGATGGCCCAAGTTCTTGAGAGTGGGACATTTCTACCTCTGAGCCCTGTGGAGCTTCCTACCTTTGCGAAAGAGAACCTTGCCAAGTGACCCATGGGTCTTGTCTGAGTTTTTCTTCATAGACTGGAAGCTGCTCCTCTCTACCACCAGCTGGAGCTCTTCCTCAGTCAGAGCAATTCCAAAGAATATAGCTATATTTTAGTGTGAGTCCCGTCCTAAGACCTTTCAGGAATGTAACATATGGCATGACTTTCAAACAAATGATGCTGCTTTCCAAGGTGTTTACACTTCCGTGTATCTCTCTGCTGTCTGCATACATAGGATATTCATAGAGTTCACCAGGACTAGGGTGGGCCATAGTGGTTCTCTTCTCCATAATTACTTTGGTGGAGATATAAGCTGTTTTCCTGTTGATTACAAAATATTATATATGATTTACAGGTGAGCAAAATCTACACTGCTGAAAACATAATAGCATCTCCCCAAAAAATATTACTGGAGATCTTGACATACACTGATTTGGGCTTATATCACTAATAAATAAAAAACAAGAATCATTTTCACAAGCAAAATTTTAAGAAGATTTTAAAGTTTGAATTTCATCTTTTCTTTCCTAAAAACAAGAATTTGTCTCACACACTTTGGATACCATGAATGTATATAATTGTGAATAGGTTCAATAAGAAAATTTCCCTTGAGGTATAAAGTATTTGTAACTATTCTTAACCTTACCTCTTTTACCTCTTCATAAGTTATTGTCATAATATTTTCTTTGTCAGCATATTTGTTCCATTCAGAAAGGTATTCAAGGTAGCATCCCCAGGCCGCTAAATAAAACAAAACAATACTAAGATAAAGCATAAATTAAGGTTATACACGATTTACTCATTAAGTTTTCTCAGACAAGGGCTTTATTACTGATGTCTATGGCAGGGTTTACACCCTTCTGTGGGAATTGCAGGTTTTACTCCAGGCTCAAGCATATGATACCATTGGTAAGTCAGAAAAATAAATCTTGGTAGTATTTCAAGATAGCTTCGAGTTCACCAAAAAAGCTATCGTCTTGCAGACCATCTTATAATTCAGTCTAAAACCTTGTTGAAACCCCCCTTCTGTTGGCAATATGCTACCCAAAACTCATAACTTTAAACTAGTGCTATTACTTTTTCTCTTTTTTAATGCATTAGAATTAGTCCCCTCTTTAATGCACTAGACTTAGGCCAAATAACTCCTTTCATCCAATGTAGCACGGAGGTGATTATATAGCTCCATGGACACAAGACGATGGACATAGGAGAGCATTATGATGGACATTAGAGAGAGGTAAAGGGGACCCAAGATAGAGATAAGGAAAAACTGCTTCTTCCAGGAAAAATACCAGTTTGTGCAAATTTAAAAAACCTGTACAAGTGCAATTTTGACAAATACTTATTCTCAAACAGTATGACAAGCACGGTAAACTTCAGTTCAGATGTCTAATTCTCTGTCTTTAATCTCTGCTTTTGTACTGTAGAGCAAAAATTCCTAGAGAAGCTGATTTACCAAAGTACAAGGGTTTTTAGACAAAGACAAATCATTAGAGAAGTGACACAGAGAGAAAAATATACTGTACTTTTCTTTGTCATGAAATCTGTGAAGAAATCATCCCAGGTCTCATAGGAGGGAAGACTAGGCAGGCCATTGCAAAAATGGTAGAAAGATGTAGCAACATCTTTTGGATTACGAATCAGTAACAATATCTAGAGAAAAATTAAATTAATTTCTTATAGAGAAAGACATAGCAGACTACAGTATTAAAAAAGAAATAATAATAATATACTTTATAACTGCATTTGTGGATTTCTAATACCCTGTGTGCCTCTGGCAGAAGTAGCACTTTCATTCCCAGGTCCAAATATGCAGTATTTAACTTTGCTTTGGTACCATGAGAAGATGGTTGCCTATA
>NW_024498793.1:0-2524 GCF_017590055.1 Onychostruthus taczanowskii
GGAAATAATGGGGGAATAATGGGGAAACAAAATGGGAAATAATGGGGAAATAACCAGGAAATAATGGGGGAATAATGGGGGATAACTGGGAAATAATGGGGGCATAATGGGGAATAATGGGGAATAATGGGGGAAATAATGGGGAAATAACCAGGAAATAATGAGGAAATAATGCGGAATAATGGGGGAAATAATTGGGAAATAATGGGGATGGGAAATGGGGAATAACCAGGAAAGAACAGGGGAAATAGTGGGGGAATAACGAGGAGAATAATGAGGATGGGAAATGGGAAATAATGGGGAAATAACCAGGAAGTAATGGGGAAATAATTGTGAAAGAATGTGGGAATAATGGAGGAATAATGGGGATGGGAAATGGGAAATAATGGGGAAAATAACCAGGGAATAATGGGGGAATAATGGGAATGGGGAATGGGAAATAATGGGGAAAATAACCAGGGAATAATGGGGGAATAATGGGGAAATAATGGGGAATAATGGGAATGGGGAATGGGAAATAACTGGGAAATTAAGTGGATAAGGGGGGAAATAACTGGGAAATAACGGGGGAGTAATGGGGATAATAATACTGGAAAATAATAATAATGGGGGAATAATGGGGATGGGAAATGGGAAATAATGGGGGAAATAACCGGGGAATGATGGGGGAATGATGGGAATGGGGAATGGGAAATAACTGGGAAATTAAGGGGATAATGTGGGGAATAACTGTGAAATAATGGGGAGAGGAAATGGGAAATAACAGGGATATGATGGGGGGAAAACTGGGAAATAACGGGAAATAAGGGGGAAGTAATGGAGATGGGAATAATGGGGGAATAATGGGGAATAATGGGAATGGGGAATGGGAAATAATGGGGGAAATAACTGGGGAATAACTGGGAAATAATGGGGAAAGGAAATGGGAAATTACGGGGATATGATGGGGGAAAAAGCGGGAAATAATGGGAAATAAGGGGGAAGGGAAATGGGAAATAATGGGGGAATAATGGGGAAATAATGGGAATTAATGGGAATTAATGGGAATGGGGAAAGGAAAATAATGGGGGGAAATGGGAAGTAACAGGGGAAAAACAGGGAAATAATGAGGAAATTATTATTGGGGAAAATGATTAATGGGGGGAAAGGGGAAAATAACAAGAATGGGGAAAGGGAAAAAATGGGGGGGAATGGGATATCCCAAAAAGGGAAAATCCTGTGAACGGGAGAAGGAAATAACGGGGGGAATGGGAATAACGGGAACAGGAATGGGAAATAACGGGGAAAAAATTGAAATAACGGGAGGGAAATAACGGGGGGAAAGGGAAATGATGGGGGAAAAAAAGGGAAAATGCTCAGGGAATTGGGTGGGAAAAGGAGAAATCCCAGAATGGGGGAAAGGGAAAATCCCAAAAAGGGAAAAACCCTGGTGGGGGGGGAAAGGGAAAATCCCAGGGGAATTGGGTGGGGAAAAGGGAAATCCCAGGAAAAAGGGAAAATAATGGGAGAAAGGGAAAATCCCAAAAAGGGAAAAATCCTGGTGGGGGGGAAAGGGAAAATCCTGAGGGAATTGGGTGGGGAAAAGGGAAATCCCAGGAAAAAGGGAAAATAATGGGAGAAAGGGAAAATCCCAAAAATGGGAAGATCCCAAAAATGGGAACATCCCAAAAATGGGAAAATCCCAAAATGGGGAAAATCCCAAAAAGGGAAAAATCCTGGTGGGGGGGAAAGGGAAAATCCTGAGGGAATTGGGTGGGGAAAAGGGAAATCCCAGGAAAAAGGGAAAATAATGGGAGAAAGGGAGAATCCCAAAAATGGGAAAATCCCAAAAATGGGAACATCCCAAAAATGGGAAAATCCTGGTGGGGGGGAAAGGGAAAATCCCAGGGGAATTTGGGGGGTAAAAAGGGAAAATAAGGGAAAATCCCAAAAAGGGAAAAATCCTGGTGGGGGGAAAGGGAAAACCCCAGGGGAATTGGGTGGGGAAAAGGGAAATCCCGGGAAAAAGGGAAAATAATGGGGGAAGGGGAAAATCCCAAAAATGGGAAGATCCCAAAAATGGGAAAATCCCAAAAATGGGAAAATCCCAAAAATGGGAACATCCCAAAAATGGGAAAATCCTGGTGGGGGGGAAAGGGAAAATCCCAGGGGAATTTGGGGGGGAAAAAGGGAAAATGGTGAAAAGGGAAAAATCCTGGGGGGGGGGAAGGGAAAATCTGGGGGAAAAAAAGGGAAAATCCCGAGGGAAATGGGCAGGAAAAGGGGAAATCTTGGGGGGAAAAAAGGGAAAACCCCAAAATTCCCCCCCAGTAAAACCCCAAAATTCCCATTTTCCCGCAGTTCACCGACCCCAGCAATCCCCGATTCGAGGTCCCCCCGGAGATCGTGGGACCCTTCACGGGCACGGCCGCCCCCGACCCCAAATATCGGCTGAAATTCCAGGAAAATCCCTTCGGGGTGCAGGTCCTGCGCGCCAGCACCGGCCGAGCCGTGTGAGCAAAATTCCCGGGTTTTTATCCCAAAA
>NW_024498794.1:0-2523 GCF_017590055.1 Onychostruthus taczanowskii
ATTAAATTAAATTAAATTAAATTTTAGCCCGGTTTAAAAATATTTATTACTTAGTGTTTAATTAGTTAAATTTCAATTATTTATTTGATGTTTATCCTCAGTTTTGAGGCACTGAATTCAGCCTTAAAACATTAAAATTAATTAAAATTCCTTAACTTATTAATATTTAATTAATTTATTCATTTGCTTAATTATTTATTCAATTTTGGGGGAGTTTTTGGGGTTTTTTGAGGCATTTTCTTGCATTTTATCCTCTTTTACCTTTAAATCATTTAAATATTGCATTTATTTATTTAAAGTAATTAATATTTAATTAATATTTATTATTTATTCAAATTTAGCTAATTTTATTTAAATTTCAGGATTTTTGGGTCCTTTTTTAGGTCCAAAATTCCCTTTTTAACCTCCTGTTTTAGCATTAACTTAAATACAATTTAATTTAATAAATCATTAATTTATTAAATCATTAATTTATTAATTACCACGTTAAAGTTGGGCATTAAAGCCGATTTTATTTAAATTTTAGGATTTTTTTGGGGCAAAATTCCCCTTTTTTTCCTCCAAATAATTAAAATAATTGCCGTTAATTTATTGATACTTAATTATTCACTAATTATTTATTAATTATTTATTAATTTTTATTCACAGTTTGAGAAGTTTTAATTTTTAAAGGATCTTTTGTGCCTTTTTAAGGCACTTTAATATATTTAAATATTTTGAAATTTAATTGTAATTTAAATATCAATTTGTTAGGTAAATTAATAAAAGTTAATGAGGTAATTAAATTTAATTTTAATTAATTTTTAGAGAGTTTTGGGACCTTTTCTGTGGCATTTCAGACCTTATATTTTCAATATAATTCAAACACAATTTAAATAATTCACAATTATTAATTTACTGATTTTTATTTAAATACCATAATTAGCTTATAATTATTAACTAATTTTATATAAATTAATTAGCTTTAGCAATTTTTATTCACATTTTTAGTTCAGTTTTGCATCATTTTTTTCACTTCAAAACTTTACTCTTTAATACAGTTTTAATATACTTTGACATGTAAGTTAATTGATAATTTTATGCAAATTTATGCAAATTTAAAGCGTTTTGGTGCTATTTTTAATTAGATTTCCAGCAATTTCTGGTTCGTTTTTGCACCATTTTTTGACTTCAAACCTAAATTTTAATAAAATAAAATCTCTAAGCGAGGTGTTGCGCTTATGCAAATTTATGCAAATTTATTGAAATTTAAGCAAATTTAAAAATTTGTGTTTTTTTCAGTTTTTATTTGCGTTTTTGGCAAATTTTCGTTCGTTTTTGCCTCATTTTGTGACTCCAAAACTCTAATTGTTAATATCGAAGGGAGTCTAAAATTTATGCAAATTTATTCAAATTTATGCAAATCTATCCAAATTGAAATTTTGATTTTTTCCTGCTATTGTTGAGTGGATTTCCCTCCTTTTTTACCCAAAATCGCCTTTTTTCACCCCGGTTTTTTTCCCACATTTCCCCCCCGCCGCCCCGAATTCCCCAAACCGCGTCGCCGACATTCAAATTTATTCAAATTTATTCAAATTTATTCAAATTTATTCAAATCCGCGGGAGTTTCCGGCATGTTCTACTACCCCGAGGTGCTGCGGCGCCGCACCGGCTGCTTCGGCACCATCTGGTGAGGAGATTCTGGGCCGAATTCCGGCCAATTTGGGAAATTTGGGGAATTTGGGTGGATTTTGGGAGGTTTTCGGTCATTTTTGGGGAATTTTGGGTCAATTTTATCTCATTTTGGGTGGATTTTGAAGGATTTTGGGTCATTTTTGGGTCATTTCAGCTCATTTTGGGTGGATTTTGGGTAATTTTTGGGTCAGTTTTAGATCATTTTGGGTGGATTTTGGGTGGATTTGAGGTCATTTTTAGTGAATTTTGGGCGGATTTTGGGTCATTTTCAGCTCATTTTGGGTGGGTTTTGAAGGATTTTGGGTCATTTTTGGGAGATTTTGGGTCATTTTTGGGTCAGTTTTAGATCATTTTGGGTGGATTTGAGGTCCTTTTTTGTGAATTTTGGGCGGATTTTGGGTGGATTTGAGGTCATTTCAAATGAATTTTGGGTGGATTTTGGGTGGATTTGAGGTCCTTTTTTGTGAATTTTGGGCGGATTTTGGGTCATTTTCAGCTCATACTGGGTGGATTTTGGGTAATTTTTGCTGATTTTTGGGTGGATTTTGAGGGATTTGGGGGGATTTTGGGTCATTTTTGGGTCAGTTTTAGATCGTTTTGGGTGCATTTTGGGTGGATTTGAGGTCATTTTGAGTGATTTTTGGGTGGATTTTGGGGGGTTTTCGGTCATTTTCAGCTCATTTTGGGTGGATTTTGAAGGATTTTGGGTCATTTTTGGGAGATTTTGGGTCATTTTTGGGTCAGTTTTAGATCATTTTGGGTGGATTTGAGGTCATTTTTAGTGAATTTTGGGTGATTTTTGGGTGCATTTTGGGGGGTTTACGGTAATTTTTGGTGAATTTTGGGTCA
>NW_024498795.1:0-48763 GCF_017590055.1 Onychostruthus taczanowskii
CTGAAAAGGGACACACACGGCTGCAATATGCAAACAGCCTCTGCAATTACTTGCCAGGATTTCCTCACCTATCTTCATTCATATGCCAGAGAGAGCTAAAAGTGCTTCCCTTGAAAACCAGGGATCAATAGGTGGTTCGGAGGTGATTAGGTGAATCTACCAGCTTGATAAATTCCGTTATGAAATCTGGCTTGCACAAAAATACAGAAGTGCTAATGATGGGGAAGGTATGTTACTGGCTTTGGCTGCAAACAAGTGATAGAAGCCTCTTGTGTAGTTTTCATGCTTTCTTAGCAGTTTGTTACCTGCATTTTGGCAAATAGCTTCCATCCTCTCCAGCTCTTCTTGCCAGCACTTCTGGCTCGTGTAGTCAAACCTGTGAGCTCAGATGGAGGTCCTCTCTCTCCCCTCTAATCGTTCTGCTTTGAAGCCATCTGTCTAATGAATTATTGTAGTGTTTTTGTAGCATGAGGAAAATAAGTGTGAAGCTGTTAACTTGCTATCCTTGGATGTTGTCCAATAACTTCCTCAGAATAGGTCTAGCCCTTGCCGAATGGATTTTTCTCACCTTGTCACACATGCTATTACTGTTGTTTTACTTAGGTTGAACAGATGCTGTGTCTACATGGTTATATCATGTGCAGCTTTCAAAATTGCTCACTTGTCTTTCAGATCACTACATTAATATCTCATCTATTCAGCTTCTTAAGGTTTGTCACTCTGCAAATGACATTTTTCTCTAGCTAGTGATATAGATACCTAGTTAATGTGCTCTGTGTGTTTACTCATTATTAGGGCTTAATCCCAAAGTGACAATACTGTCTCTGTTGATAAGCAGGATGAAATCCCCATACATATTTTACTCCATTAGCTTTTCTAATAATTTTAAAGCAATGAAATCTTCTTGCTCTGAAGATTTCTGAGTGATTCACACAAAATGCACCATTTCCTGACCTCATTCTCCCTTTAAAAGGTGACAATTTTAACTTTTGCAGTCTTAGACATTGCTGACTTGTCCGCTCTGTATCCCTTTTACACTGTGGGATACTATCTGGAAATTTTCCAGTTTCCTTGGTCGACCACAGGGTATGCACACACCAGAGCAGTAAGAATGAATGTGCTGCTGGTCCCCAGAGACACTGTAGCACCATCTGTGAAGAAATGTTATGGGAGAGGCTAATTTAAGTTCTGCTTTGTTTGGATAGACAAGAAAAAGTACCTGTCAATATTTGTAAAGGTAGAGAAGATCAAAGACATAGAGCAGACTTCTGGAAATTCTTTAGAAGCAAAGGTAAGAATTTGGATTAGTTTCATGTCAGAAAAGCACACAAGGAGCTCTGGAAATTTAATATAATGCAGATTTTACCATTAACCAGTGTGTGAACACAGTAGGTCAGGATCACAGAATCATTATGGTTGGAAAAGTCCAATCCATCAAGTCCAATCTTTAACTGATCACCAGATTATCAACCAGAGCATAGCACAGGGTGCTACATCTGGTGGTTTCTTGAACACCTCTAGAGACTGTGTCTCCACCACCTTCCTGAGCAGCTATTCCAAAGTTTAATAATCCTTTCCACCTTTATTTACATCTGCAGTTGTCTCTTTTAAATGTTTATCTATCTATCCTACTATCACTAGTAGTAAATGTGCCAAGACACTGATGTTTTGTATTAGCTCAGTGTTTCTGGAGCTCAGACAAGAACTTTGAGACATTTCAGTGTTAAATATTAGGATTTTTGAGTAGGCTTCACAAAATAAGATTCATATAGATATTATCTAAATTACTTTCATGTCTTTGTAAAATTTACACTTTAAATACATAAGAATGCACATCACTGGGCTGCTAATAGGCTTGTTTCTTTCAAAACTTGATTCAAATTTATTTTTAGCTGCATGCAGTTGTTGTGGCTGAATGTTCTTTTGCATCTAAATGGAATTTTTCTAAAAATGCTAGAGAGTAAAATCTCAAATCAATGCAATTTAAATGGTACAAAAATATTAAAACAAAAATTAAAAAAAAGTTAAAGCTGAAAGTATGTCGCCTGGCAATTATATTCAAAATTTACTTCGCAGGTTTTCAGACCTTAAAGTATCAATAAGCACTATTCCTCAGTGTCCCTTGTATGAAAGTTTTCAGAACATTCATTAATTTGCTTTCTAAATCATGCCTGTTTTCTTTAAGTAAACAGAGCCTTGTGGTAAGATGTTTGGCCTGCATTTATGGTTAGCATATATCCTGAATTTTGTTCAATTTTGTGATAAAAGTTACTAATATGAAGTGATTATTTTTGGAACTCTGGAAAGATGTGCTTAGTTTGGAAATATCTTTGGAAATATCATGTTATAAAATGCTGTGTGATGCATGCATTGCATGTTCTCAAGCACCTTTTGACAATAGAGTTTATAAAAAAAAATTTGCTCCATACAGGGGATGTTTTGTGTGAGTGTCTTTTCACTATAAAGTTTATGAAAGTCTTATCTGGTGCTGTAAATGCAGTGTTGTTTTCTTTGTTTGTTTTTAGTAGTCAACTGCAAATATACCAAGCATTCCTGTGTGAAAACTTCAGTGGTGTTTATAGTGAAAACAAGGCATTTTTCTACCCAAAGCACCTTAAGATTAACTGACAGACGTGTCATTACATGGGTGATGGTTATCTGTAAGGTCTTCTTCCTCTTTTCATATTTTAACTAAATTCTGTGAGGGAGAATGCAAGCAGAATCGTCTCATTAAAATATGAACTTTGCAGCTATGAAAAGCATAATAATTTTTAAACCTTGCATCATGACCGTTAAATTACTTCAAAGGCGTGTATTCATGGGTAGAACATCATCCATTCGAAAGGAACAATTAACATGAAGAGATTCACAATTATGGAGTACCAAGGTTTAATGAATTTAACAGACATTTTCTCTAAATGCTTTTAAGTTGTTAAACAAGGTTCATCACACCAAAAACTTGATAGAAAGGAAAAATTGATAATTTGAAGTAGGTACAAATTAACCACCAAAGTGATTTGATTTTTTTTTTAATTAATGTACTGAGTTAAGTAAAAAGGCATATTAAGATTTTTCTATATCTGAGAATCAAATTTGAATCTGTCCCTGGTACTGTAAGGAAAAAAAAAAAAAAAAGTAGATTTTTGCTATAGAAACATTTTCTCTTCACTTTGCACTTCATTTTAACCCAGCACAGAATCCTCAGCATTTTTTTCTAAGAGGCAACTGCGCAGGACAGGGAGATGACAAAAGTAATGAAGGATTGCAAAGCCTTCTTGTCCTGGTTTAGGGCAAATTTGGGAGATAACCTCCAAAGGGGCTTCTCTACGAAAGCAGATTCAATTGCCCCCTCCCCCCCAACCGGTTTGGGAGAAAATATCTCCTTGGAGAAAAAGTGGAAAGAAACCTGTTTATTAAACAATAGAACTCAAACAATATTAAACAATAAAACTTCTCACTGCTCCAAAAGAAAAACAAACTCAGAACAGTCCCCTCCCCGGGTTGCAGCTCGGCTCACTCAGTCTTTGATCAGTCTCTCTGGTGCTGAAAACGCCGCGGCCCAGGCCTGGCCAAGGGGCCTCAGGTGGAGCTGCCGGTGCTCTTCTGGGTGTTCAGTCCAGAGCAGGCTTGAACAGATCCAAGAAAAAGGAAAAATCACAGTCCAGGGAACTTCTTTGCCTCAGCTAGCTAAAACTAACTAAAAGCAAAACATAAAAGGGAAAAGAGGAGCTCTGTCCTGCTGTCTGTACATCCGCAGACAACACAGTCCAGGAGCAGGAATGTGGAGGAGTGAGTGCAGTCTGAAAAACAAACTGCGCGCTTCTTCCCTCCCCTCTTCACTCTCTGGAAGAGAGTCTTAAAGGTGTAAAACTTATTATTCAGTATAAACAGGACAAGACGACTGGGGATAAAAGCATCATATAGTCAACCCAGGACACTTCTCTACACTGTCTCGGGAATTTTCAGATAGGTTTCCCTAGGCAGAATTGCTGTTTTCAAGTTGGACCACTGACCATTTTAAATTTGAGTTTGTAGTGTATAAGATAGGAAATATAAGAACTGATTTGACATCGATTATTCCTTTGCCTGATACAGATATACACCTTTTGGATGAAAGAATGAAGCAATAGAAGCTTGTATCACAGGCCGTGAAATTTACTGAAAAGTTGTTTTACCCAGTAGAATGTTGCCTGTGTCAGGTTTCTTCTGCCTGAAAGTTGGAGTTCCTCTGTTTTCCTAAGTACTTTTTCAATTTGAGGTGCAAAAAAGCTAATTGCCAAGGTTATTTAAAACATTCTCTTCATAATGGCTGTAAACCAATGTTCAACTAAAGTCTGGAATGTTCTCTTACAATGCTCACTGGAATGCTCTACTGCTTTACTTAGTTGGTTTAATTTTTTTTTTTTTTTCAATGCTGCAATAAATATTTTGGTTTTGTAAGCCAGGATACCAGAAGAGGTAGGCAATATGCAAGATTCACTCCCTAAGTCACACTCTGAGATTACTCAAATAATGATGAACAGCCATTTACCCTCTTGTCTTGCCATGAAGTTTAAGGTCAAGATGTGCTGATATTACACTTTCTAGGGAACTTGGAGAACAGGAAAGTCATGGGCAATTAATGACTTTGGGAACATGAAAGAACTGCAGCTATTGCTGGAAATTCTTCCAACAGAAGCTCTTAGAGTGACATGTAGTATATCATTTTTAGTAAAAGAACATTCTGTCCTGGCTGCCTGAGGAAGCCATGAGAAAATGCTGAAGAGAAACACGCTGATGAGACAGAAACCAACCTCAAATCTATATTCTGCAGATCTGCTTCATTTTCAACCCCAAAACATTTGAGTGTCAATCAACAAACCTATCCCTAAATTTGTTTCCAGTGTTCCTATGGTTACACAAAGTTTGTTATGGTTTCTCCAGAGGAAAATTTCAAAGTAAAATTTTGACCACAGATTAGCTGCTCTGCAGAAGGTGAGTACTGCTATTCTGTGCTAAATTACAAGAATGACAGATAAAGTAGCTTACTCTATATGAAACTTGTCCTATTAAGAAAAAGCAACATTTTGGCAAGGTGATTGACCTTCCTGTGCCATGGATTTGGGGAAGGAAGCAGGGTTTGCCAATATGGTATTGTCACTATGCCTGCTTGAACTCTATGATTTCTGCTGGCTGCTGACTCAGTAAAATGTTTGTCACAATCAAGAACAGGATATCTTCCAGCAACTATACACCATGCATAATCTTGCAACATATTAAAATAAGATTATTTTCATGTGACTTCTTTGATATATATATATATATATATATATATATATATGTTTATATGTATATAAGTATATATATATATAATTAGAAATCAGTTTGATATCTCTAATTTGTGCAAAAGGCTTGCTTATATTCTTGGAGACTCACTGGTAGATTAAAAGAGTTTTATTTTCTTCTTTCATTACTTTCTCCCATTTGCAATGGATAAAGGAAAAAAGTGAAGAATAGTGGAAAACTTAAAAGGAATCAGACAGGAGAAAGGAAAAATTTCATCCCTCAGACATTCAACTGTTTGTTAATCAACAATATGTAAAGATTAATGCTGTCAGTGTTTATTTCAGAGGTATGTAGCATTTTGAAACAGGGTATGTGCTGTATCTCAGTGAAACTGTGAAGCTTTGGGCCGATGGGCAGCTCAAACCTCTATATTTATAACTTCCTGACTTTTGGATCCATCTGTGGGTTTTAAGTTCAGCAAAGAATCCCCTGCTCATGGTCAGTTTCGAGAAGTACTGCTGTGCTTCAGAGATCTTGCGTAAGTGGGGCTGGGTGTGAGATGAAAATTGAATTTGTTACCACTCTTACCCCACATAGCTTGCTACTACAAAGTCTTTCTTTTTCAACATAGAAAGAGCAGAAGAATTCATCTAGATTTCAGCCAGCAAATCTAGTGATTTCCTAGAAAGCAACCATCATGACCAAGTGGAGCTGGCAAGACATTTTGCTATGCAACTTTTAGACAACACTGACTCACAGAGAATAAAACTTATTACAAAACCCCTTGGTTTTGAGAAAGCCTTGGTTTAGAACAAATACTTGTTTTAGAAAAAAATTAAAGGTTTCATATTTTTGCTTTGGAAATAGAAAATCATTCTAGTAATTCCTTCATGATAAAAAATTATAAAATTTTAAATTAAACATGAAAATAGTGAAAGAAGAATTACTGGATTTAATTGAAATTGAAATTTTGGTTCAAAAATAAGTTTGGTCTATTGCACAGTGAGGGTTTTTAAGCTCCAAAATTTTTCAGTTTTCTGGAAAAGAGTTTCCTTCTCTAACCCCTCTGTGCCATCCTTTATATCTCTGGTTTTTTATTATTTTTATTGTTTTTAAATTTAAAAGTATACTGGGTTTCCAAGTTGCTCTAGAAGTGTCTCACTGATCTGACACTTTTGTATGACAAAGGTCTTGGAGGAACTCATGAGGGAGAAACTCACCCACAACAAGATGGTTCCATTTCTGAGTCTTCAAGTTCACACTCTGTTGAATTGCATGGGATTTTCCTCATCTTTTGCCTTTTTGGTAACTAGACCAGACAAAGTAAGAAACTTTGGTAAATGGTAAACTTTTACTGAGATGTTGACTCTGCTAAAGACTTAAAAATCAGAAATTAGTGGAACTCAGAGAAAACTATTAATAACCCTACCTGCAACTGCTATAGGCAATGCCCTAATTCCACACTGTTAATGAACCATCTGTTTTTTTTATTTTACCCTGGCTTTTTTATTTGTTTTGTTTACATTTGTTGTTTGTATTCTCATCTCTTCTAAGAAAATATTATTTCTCCATAAATTCCCTGGAAAAAATCCTGACTAAAAAGAAATCAATGGCACAGCTTTCATTGCTGCCACACCTGAACTTTTCCAGGATTTCTTGAAATTTTCTAGCACTTTTAGGTTCAGCCTATTTGTCTGTCAGAAGGATCTGTTTCTCATGCTGTCTATTTCAGAATGATCATCTCATGTTTGGGCTTGGATTCCAGTCTTGGGGTCATTTACTGTGTAATGGAATGCATTCCATCTTAATAGTTTCTCAAATTTCTGCATATTTTTATTTTTTAACTACTGAAATACTGTCTATAAGTTTATGAAAAATCAAATGTATATGAATATTTCTTTCACATTATTCTGAAATTTTATTGTTAATATCTTTGCCCATGTCTGACTCTGAGAACTCCAGGAAGTCCATATGGCAAATGGAGTTCTTTTTTCTCTCAACACTGCAATGTTGCAGTCCTTTCTCTGCACCAAAGCTGTGGTACTGAGGAGTTGCACTGGGGTGAATGGGGCTGTGCAGCTACTAAGCTTAAGTGTCCCTCCCGGCCTAAGTACATGAAACTCCATCAGACCATCAGGTTATTTATATCACACCATCACTTGCATATATTACCTGTGCACCCAGCCTTTACTAGACACTTTTAATTCAACTGCAGCATACTGTCATATAAAGTATGAAGCAGTGTAGGTCATTTTACACCCTGAAGGGGAAGGAGAAAGACTGATGATAGCAACAGCAGTGCCTGTCCTTCACATTTCTGCCACTCTGCAGAAGTGGACTGCTGACCACAGCAGCTGAGTCATGAGGGCCTGCTGTCTGCAGAGCATGGCCTTTTGTTGGATCTTAGAGCGTCCCAATGCATGAGATGTCTAAGTGGTTATCAGGGCCAGTGATGGAGTCCATCACTCCAAAGTTCCCTCCTTCATTGTTCTTTTGGAGGGGGTCTCATGAGGAGTGGCTAATGGAGCAGGGGTTTTTTAGCTTGGAGCAAAGGAGGCTCAGGGAAGACCGAATAATCCTCTATAACCTCATAAAGGGAGGTCATAGCAACGTGGAGCCTGGTCTCTTCTCCTAGGTAACAAGTGACAGGCCAGGAGGAGATAACTTGGATATTAAGAAAAACTCCTGAACGAAAAGATTGGCCAGGCATTGGAGCAAGCTGCTCGGGGTAGAATCATCATGCCTGGAAGTGTTTAAAAAACATGTGGATGTAGCACTTAGAGACGGTTTAGTGGTGAATACAGCAGAGTTAGATTGATGGATATACTGAATGGCCTTAGAGGTCTTTTCCAACCTAAACAAGACTATGATTCTAAGAGGATCTCTGTTCTTTCCTCTTTTTAAAGCAGCCACAGGAGGTTTAACTGCAGCTTGGGTCACTGTTGGGAAGAGAAAGGGGACATTGATGAAGGAGAAGGTTATTTGTATAAAATCTTTGGCTTCTAATCAACTTTAACTTTTATACCTAGAACTTTGTTTATGGATCCTGGCTATATTCAGGATTGCAAAGCTGAAAGCAAAGCTAGTTTATTTAGCCTTAGGGGCTTTTGTGCCCTCATGCTACTTACAAGCCAGTCACGATTTGGCCCATAAATTGCTCAGTGCTTTGCACTTTCAGAGGAATGATTAAGAGCACTCTGTCTACGAATAGGCTATTTGTACTTCACAGTCATCAGCAAAACGCTCCTAATAGATGCTGTAGTGTTTGGCTTTGACTCGCCCTTTGCAAAGTTCACACAGTCTGCCATCTGAATCATAGACAGCAGATGCACTGAGGTCTGATCTCGCTGCTATTTGCCAAAACTGAAAAGATATTAAACATAGGGCAAAAACACAGACATACCTGACACTGCTGAGAGCAGGCCATGTAGTTTAGATTTTCTTCTCAAGTATTATCTTTTTGTACATGACATTTGAGGATGAGTTATTATATGGCTCTGTTTTTAAGAAAGAAATGGATCAAGCAATGAGTGTTCATGAGCCTCTTCTGTACCTTCTATCCCATGCTTTTTGTCAAACTGATAAATATCAGATATTGATTTGTGTTGTTTTCTTGGCACTCCTCTTGGATTTGTCAAGTTTAATGGATCTTCCCCATGATGCTTTATTTATCATGGAATCCATAGTAATTTTCAAGTGAAATGACAGCTCTTATGATTGAATGGGAACTTCAGCATTAGTCTGGATGAAATTTGCCTGCTATTGATTAAAGTCAGGTGTCCCTATAATTATGGAAGTGATCTATCATCCTTTTTTTTTGGAAATAATGTGTCAATAGTAATCTCAAAGTATAGTCTGTTCATCCTGTGTATTAGAAAGGTTTTATAACTCAGCACTGGGGATTGACTTTATACAGCTTGATATTGGTGCATGCTGCCACTTTCCTCTTTGATACTGACACCTCTTGGCACAAGATTAATAAATACTTTTAAGGAAATTACAGGAAAGGATATTGTATTGTATTGTGTTCAATGGAAGTCCTCCAGAAGCAAAAGACTGCATTTGGCACTGCTTAGCAGCCAGATCACAGCCTTCATGTCCAGACTAAATAAGCAAAAGGAGCTCCTTCACATACCAAAAAGTAAACCCCAGTCATTCTTAGCTTATAATTTCCAATATCAGGGGTCAAATATTTTTCTAAAGATTCACTTTTTAAAATGAAAGTATTTTTTTCTGATAGCTGTCTCATAAAAGGCACACTCAACAAACTCCAAGTCAAGGCAAATACTTTAAGCGTACTTATCTACTTTAATTCTGAAATGAGCCAAAATGGTATTTTTTGGAAGGTTTGCAAGGAGTGATCTATGTTTCTTGTAAGGAAATGTTATGCTGTTTCGGAGTCCATACTGGGGTGCATACCCTGAGGATGTAGTTCCCTCTCAGGCTTCGTGTGTGTGTTTGTGAATGTGAGTGTGTGGTTTCATTCCTTTCTGCAGCTTCTTTTAATTGTTGGGAATATTTAGTATAACTTATTATGTTTGAATTTTTGAGGTCTGTATTTTTAGAAGTTTTCTTTTTGGAGGGAGCACTATTGTTTACTTTAAATAGATGCCCAAAGTACACAGTGAAGTTATATAATGTCTAAGTAAATACTTATTTTGGATTTCTCATATACGTTGATATTCTGAAAGAATCAACATTAATATAACTCAGATAAACTCAGAAAAGCTTGCTCATGTACATATTACCCTAAAATTATAAACTTTTTTTATTGTTCTATGGTTGAAAATGCCCTTTTAAAACAACCATGATATAGTCTCATTCTCAATAATCTCATTCTTTGTGGCAGCTAGTGGAAAAGTAGAGAATTTTCTGTTAAAAGGTCTGTGTTAGGGACTTATACTGTCTTTACAATAGCAGTGACAATTGAGCACTAGACAAAGAAGGCTTTTGATACAGGTTGACTAGTTCAATGCTTTCTTCTTACTATGTGACGTGCTGACAGCTGAATGATTTATGATGCATCATAAATAAGAGGCAATATTGCTACTTTTTTAAAAAATCCATTTTTATTTTTAAGATAAATAAACCTTTGAGTGAGAAACAGATCCTGTCCAGAAAGATGAGGGAAGCACAATTCAGAAACTACTCAAGTTTCATTCACTGTCAAGCTTCCTTCTTGGTCCTTGCATGCCTTTTGCACTGACACTCAAACCCTGCCTGGGTCTGGAGATGTTAAAAGGTAGGCTCATTAACTTTGGCTATCATGCTGATAAAGCTGGATTAAGATTTGAGCCGGTAACGAAGCTCGCACTGAAGAATTGCTTGGTTCAGCAGTAAGAGCAATGTCTTTCTGTTTCACATGGAGGTACGAGGTCCATGGAGGAACAAGAATGATACAGAAAATCCTCTAGGGAGAAAGAGAAGGGAAAAGAAAATGGGAATATGGAGAGAATAACAGTTGAACTCCATGGAGGAAATCTTAGCAGCTCATCCATGCATGCATCTTTCATAGCCTCTGAGAAAACCTATCGAGTCCTGTCTTCTTGTTAAACTTTTCTTATTTTTCAAGAATTTTTCTGTACGACTGAGGCTGTTTGCTAACAGTGTGTAATTAACTGTTTTACAAGCTTTACCTGGGCTGCTTTCTCAGCTTACTGGTATGGTACAAATTTGTTACAAAATAAACACAGATTTGATTTTCTTCTCTTGTCCATGTAGTCTAAGATTCTTTTGTCATTTGGGTTGAGGAGATTTTTGGTGTGGGTGATGAGGTTTTTTTGCTTTATTGTTGTTTTTGTTTTGTTTTGGTTTTTTTTGTGGAGGGAAAAGAAAAAACATGGCTGTATATCTGTGTATTTCACTGCATACTCACTAATCATAGTGATTTACGGAAAAAATAGATTTAGATATCCTCTGCCTATTTAAAGGTGTTCAGAGAAGGAAAAGAAATTAGTTATATGTTTGGGGTGTTTTTGAAGATTCCAGCTAATTTTAAACCAGTGCTTATAGTTTTCTTTCCAATGAACTTCTTGGAGTATAAGATATAGTTTTTGCACAATAAACTGTGTCTGCTTCACCTTGTTATTAGCAAGAAACACTCAAATGACTCTTTAGGGCTTTTTCCTATTCTTTTTCTTTGCAGCTGAATATGACCTAAAAATAAAATTGATCAATTGCAGCCTAAACATCAATTACTTCTTAAAAAAGTAATAATGCCATTACAATATCAACAGCACAGCAACTGTCTGAGGTGCACACATTTTCCGTGCCTTTTTGCCTGACCCAGAAGCACTTCTAATAATCCATGAATGCTGTGGGGATCATGAAGGCAGACTAGACTGACAAGATTCAAAAGTTAATAAAAAGAAATATTGGAAAAGAAGGAAGTTTTTAAAGAATGTCAAAAGGTGCACATTTAGCTAAGAGATTAATCTTTTCTAAGGAGAGCAAAACATTCCTTTGGCACTTTTATCTAATTAATATTTAAATAGAGAGCTTTGTCACTCTGAGATACCATACTTAATTCCTAGTAAGTGTAAGCATGGCAGAGGAACAATTTTAAATTCAATTCTACTCTTTATTTGAGCAAGTGTAGGAAGGAACTGTTTAGGGACAGAGACACTGATAAATGGTTTCACTATTAATCTCAGTAACATTTTTGAGCTGATTTGGACACTATCATAATTTATTTTTAGAAATGTCTTTTGCACTAACACTTTAAAAATGAAGTCAGAATGTTATTTTAATATTTTACATTTCACTGAATATTCAGCATATTTACATTAGTATTTCTTGGTTCATTTAAATTAATTATTCATATAAATTAATTCTTCATATAAATTAATTATTCATATAAATTAATTATTCTTCTTCAGCAGGACATACAAAAAGTTAAATGTATTCATATCCATTAGAGTTGATTTAGTTGAGCAGTTTATCTTCCTACTATCTTCATTGACACTTCAGGAGAGGAAGGTGGATTTAACGAAAATCTCCAATCCTTCTGTCACTAAATAATATTTCTGGGATAATATAGATTAATGGAGTTAGAGCTGGATGTTGAACACAGAATGACATGTGAAGAAGGTAGAGTCACAGAAGGTAGGCATATACACTTTGGCTATCTAAAAATTTCTGTCTAAAAGATGGCCCTAAGGCAGTGTGGTACACATTTATTGGTATGGCTGATAAGTTGTAATATAGAAATATCCAGGAATATTACATGCTTTAATTACCTTGACAAGTATGTTCCAAGAAGCTAGTTATTTTACTAACATTTACTAGATTTGTTTAGTATACAAAAGTCTCCCTTGTTTTTTTCTGTTATTAATATGTAATATACAAACTAGCCTATTCATGTTTATATAATATGCCAAACTGTTGGTGTATCACTGCGGCATATCCAAACTGCTCCAGAACATACACAAATGTGTGTTAGACCTGAAACACAGGATTGTCTACAATTTTTTTTGTATCTTGGCAAATTTTGTATTGGGAACATTGTGAAAAAGATGATCCATATATTCTCAATTTTCACGGAACAATGTATTTTTTTTTTTTGCCATTTGATGTTATGAGCAAAATAGAAATTTAGCTGTGAATCTGCTTTCAGAAAAAGAACAAAACAAAGTATGTTCCTGCTGTTGCTATCATTAGGGTCTTTCTCAAATGCCAGGCAATTCATGAGGAGACCACGGAGGGAGGAAAACAAACAAATTGCATTGCTGTAGTGCAAATCTCATTGTAGATTTTGTAGGTTGCTGTATTTCAAAGCTCATTGCAGATTTCGTAATTTGTAAGGCTTTTAACTAACAACTAAGGCTTTAAAGTATATTTTTTGTTAGAGAAGTGTGATGTCTGATTGAAGGTTTATTAATGTTTTTTGGTAGATAGCCATTTTACTAATGAGTATATACTCCCATTAAACTCTGACATACCCAAAAGCAAAGGACAACACTTGAACATCTCTGGAGGATGCCAAATGAGAAATTTGATCTAGGAATATTTTCAAAGGTAGCAAACTCTGAAAAATATAAATGATACCCTTATGTTGACTTATAGCCTGCCGTTAAAAATATGGTTTAAGAATAGTATGGTCTATTTGTGAACAGCCAAATGCACAAAAAACTTTGTAGGTAAACAGGGAATGATGACTGCTTTTCCTGCAGTCTGGCAGTTCCATTCACACTGGTGGAAACCTAAGAAGGGTAGTGACACAAAGAGTCACAGAGTCACTGAGCCCAACAGGGTCATTAGCTAAGTTGCTGTAGTACCCTGATCTGGAGTGTTGAAGTAACACTTCAGAGGCAACTGATATGGTAGAGAATTTTTCTTCATTTGGTTGCTGAAGTAGTGTAGGCACTAATGTATGTATTTCAGGTTTTTTTGTACTGCTGTCAAGCCTCAAGAAACTTTGAAGAGACCTTATAGGAAGTAGAAGAAGAAGGCTCATGGAGATTAACATGAAGGTTAGTTGTGGTTCACAACTTTATGTTCTCTTTATGTTGCTTTATGTTCTCAGCTGTGGGGCATTTTTAGGTAAGGCAGACAAAGAATAAACACAGAGTAGAGGACCAGGCAGTTTTCTATTAGAACCAATCACACAAAAAAAATGCAAGTAAACACCACTGTCTTGTTCATATAAAATCCACTGACTTATCCACTCTGAAACAGTATGGAAGAACCATAGAACTCTCATGAGAGAGAAGATATGGCAAGCAATCAATTTTCAGAATGTGAGACTTGAGCAGAGGCCAAAAATTAGAAAGTTAACTGTTACCAGAGTGCAGAATCATAGCATAGTTTGGGTTGGAAGAGACCTTTAGAGATCATCTAGTCCAACCTCCCTGCCATGGGCATTGACATGGTCCACTACATTAGGTTGCTGAAAGCCCTGTCCAACCTGACCTTGAATGTTTCCAGGGGTAGGACATCTGCCACCTCTCTGGGCAACCTGTTCCAGTGTTTCATCACCCCCACAGTAAAGAATTGCTTCCTTATATCTAGTCTAGATCTGCCCTCTTTTTAAAAAAATTATTTATTTCTTGTCCTATCTCCATAAATCCTGCTAAAAAATTGTCTCTATCTTTCTAAATTCTTATTAAGTACTGAAAGGCTGCCATGAGGTCTCCCCAAAGCCTTCTCTTCTCTGGGATGAACCACTCTCAGCACAGAGAGGTGCTCTTCTTAGGAGAACTCTTTGACCCCTCAGTTTTGTAGCTCCCTTTAGGACTCCAACAATTCCATGTCTTTCTTGTGCTGGGACACCAGAGCTGGCTGCAGTGTTCCAGGTGGGGTCCCACCAGAGAAGAGCAGAGAGGCAAAATCACCTCCCTCACCCTGACTGCCACGCTGCTTTGCATGCAGCCCAGGGTATGTTGGTCTTCTGTGCTGATAATGCCCATTGCTGGCCCATGTCCAGCTTTTTATCCATTGTTATCCCTAAGTCCTTCTTCCTAGGACTTCTCCCCATTCCTTCATCCCTCAACCTGTACAGATACCCCAATTCAGGTGTGATTATTAGTAAATATGAAAGAGTGCATTTATGTCTGGTAGTTGTGTACACAAAGTAACTGAACTGATGTCCACTATATTTTTTTTTCTTTGTATTCTTATTTTGAAAGTTCTGTCAGCAATTTAAATTCATAGAATTCTAGATTTGGATTATTTAAGTTCACTTGGAAATGGAGTGTTTTATTTTGGTAGGTCTCTTAATATAACTCTACTATGAGGCTGAATTTATCTGAGAGTTTAAAAGCAGTCTGAATTTGAGGTGGAAGTTAGCTGAGGCTCAAAAAGCAGTCTGTATTTGAAACATGCTCTGAATTTAGCTGATAGTAGTAGGCAAGAGGTGTTTAAGCTTTTCTGTTTTCTATGGATTTTCTAATTTTGCCCATACAGATTTTCTGGGTTACAGATATTGTGGATGCCTGGTTTGAAGTTTACACCAAAACAGGTTGTAGAAATACTCATCCTAGAATTCTGAAGAGTCACAAGTGCTATTGCCTCTTAAAGAGATAATTAGCTTCAGTACAAGTTGTTAAGAATGTCTGAATCACTGTCAAACCAGTGCCTTTGACTCTGCTAAGTCAGGGATCTCTGCACTATACTTGATCATGCAGTGAAAATATGATGGCTTACTATAGTATGGGATAAGTGTGGTTCTTTGGTTTTTATTTAAATTTAGATGTAACAGTGTGGTTATATCAGTGAAGGCTGATGGCTGTCATAAATATTAGCCTATCAGCTTAGCTCATTAATGTGTTCTACCTTTACGTATTATGCACAACTCAAAGTCTGTGTGTATGAATCTAAGGGAAACATTTTCTTAAATAGCCCTATTATTCTTCAAATGTCTGTCAATATTAATGTTCCCTACTTCTGAGACCTGAAAAAATAAAAAGGATGTAGCTTGGCCATTGCTTCTGTCATATGCAAGAAGTTCCAACAGCTTCATTAACCTATGGAAGATGTTTATAAATTCTGACACAATTGCTTTGGTCCCTCGCCCTGTGTTTGAGTGTACTCTTAATGGAGATTAGCTCACTACTTTATGCTATGAATATTATCTGTTCTAAGTTATTATACTGTCCAGGACTAAAAATAAAAAAAAAAAGTATTATTTACTTCTGATAGTTCAAACAGTTCCCTACACAACTTCTCCTCCTCCATCTTAGCTAGGGGAAGTGTGTGCAAATCTGGCCTCAGCAGAGGATCCTGTGGGCTATGGATTCCCCCACCCTGAACCCAGCCAGAGATCATATTCAGGACAGCTGCTGGGTGTGGCTTTCTTGTGAATACATTCTTCTCCCTCAGTCTTGTTTACTTGTCCCCAGACCTGAGATAATTGGACAATAGTTTGTGTCACTTTTACTTTATTTCAAGTTCCCTTAGGTGGCTTAATCACAGTCCAAAGTTCCAGAAAGGAGGCAGATCTAGGCAAGGCTAGTCTTTGGTGGTCTCAGCTTCTTTATAAAGTCTTGTCATAATGGGCAAAAAGTCCTTTATAACAATGTTTAAGTGATTAATAATAACATTTCAGTCCCTCAAAGTAGGTTATTTAAGTTGCTTTAATGTGTTATAGAATCTGGAGAACAGGGAGGAGCAGCCATTAGCCAATGAGCTGTTTCTAGCCCGAAACATTTGACTCAGCTTGTTTCTGCTGCTTTTCAGTCTTGCTTCAGATAAGTCTCAAGAGCAAGTTATGAAACATTCCTGGTGTACACATGGTTCCTCTTCTTGGTATGATGTATGCATTTACTGTACTGAGGCTCTTCCTATGTCAGCTGGGCCCTCAGGCAAGAGAGGTGGCTGTTGCCATGTCCTGGCAGCAGAAAAGTTCCCTTCTTTGTGAGCAAAATCTTCACGTGCAGCTGTAGTGCAATAGGATCTGCACACAGATGGAGGCCACTGCCCCTTTGGTCATGGTAACAAACACTGAAGTAAACTGCAGACTGTCCTAATTAGACTTGATGCATAGGTATGGCTTGAGACCAAGTGTTCTTCATTTATCAGCAGCTTTTTCATGTTCTTTTCTCTTTCTCAACCACCTGCCCACACTGACGTCTGCACCTTTGCATTTTTACTTCATGCTGCTTCACTGCTGCTCACCCAGTGGGAGTCTTTATACTCCTAGGATTACACAGTCTTCTATTTTTTTATATCATGTATGCAATTGAAATTATGTTTTTGGTTGAAATTATTATTTATGTGTGAGCTTTGAGGAAGACACCTGTAAAACTGCTAATTTGTAGAGGACTGATTTCATTATAATTTGGAGGACTTTCCTGTCCACACTGAAACTAGTTTAGACTTCTTTTATAGTAAATAGAGAGAAAAGAGCACGTCAAAATTAATTTTTTATTTTAGATAAACATTTTAGTGTTCTTTTTATTTTCTATTTGTAGGAATTGGGTAGTGAAGGACAAGAATGTCACCAATGTATCCTAAATATATGTGTCATTCTGATACCTAGCTGATCTCTGTTCTCTTATACTTTATGAGAGTCAAGTCACGCTGAAGAAAAACCTACCTTTGAATTCTCTAGTGTACATTTGTATTCCCTTATTAAATTGTTAATTAAATATTGTCTGTTATACATGGTTATCAACAGTGCTGCTGCATACTTTTATGTAAATAGCAGTAGCTATCCATCTTGGTTGTCTTTATCTGATGTGTTTTCATCCTCTATTTGTATTTTATTAAAAATACTTAATCTAAGCAGTTTAAATTACTCATTGGACATGAATAAATCATTAATGTGGTTTTACAGTTTTTAATTGCAAGTCCCATAATTGCAGCTACAGAGAGAACTGTTTAATTAAGAAATGTAAAGTTAAGTGCCATGTCACTGATTTTACATGCTCCTCCCTCCCTTTGTTAATTCAGCCAAAATTTTCTTTCTGGCACTGTTTATCCCTAAACCTGGAGTAATGAGCTAAGTCAATGCAATTACTTATGGAATAAAGTACTATCAGCATAAGTAAAAATGGAAAAGTCTAACTAAACTGCAAGTTTTTCCACTTGTTATATTCAATAGCTCATCAAGACTTTGGCTGCTTTTCAAACTTAGTCAAATACACAATGTCACTGGTTAAGCACGAAAAGAACAAGAAGTTCCTCTATTTTTCATATGTCTGATCCTGAGAAATATAAAGAGCTATCCAAAGCACAGAAGCTAATGACAATGTTAGACTTCAGTTATTGAGGGAAAACAGCCTGAGTGGTGCTGTAAAGCCACACTGACAGGCTTTTGTTTCAGAAGGTGGAGGAGGTATAGAGTGTGACTATTTTAGGTTATAGTCACACTCCATAGGGAGAATGCAGGGAGAAGTTAAAGTGACCTATTAAGGTGTTGGAAAGGTTTCTGAAATGACAGTGTTCACAACCCCACAGAAAGGAACAGAGTGGCATAGTAAAGTTAATAAACTTGGTAAAATCAGTCTTTTGGAAGTGACAGGCAGGGTCTCTTGGGAAAAACAGCTAAGTAATAAAGCTCTCTCTTCATGCCTTCTCTAAATATGTTATGAGAAAATGGAATATGTTTAAAAACAGTGGCAATCTATACTAGTGCAGAAGTAGGGATATGAAAGCATATAGAGAGGTTGGGGTTTTTTTGTTATTTTGGGTTTGTTATGTTCTCTTTTATTTTGTGGCTTTTTCTGGTTGGTTGTTTGGTTTTGGTTTGGGTCTTTTCAATATTTCTGCAGTTCTTCTGTGGTCCTCATTTCTTGATTATACTTTCAATATATTTTGTGTATTCTTTTTGAGTTTGTGGCCATTCACCCTTCTTCCATTGCTTCTCAAATTTAATCGGTAATGACTAAGAAGGTACTTTACTTTTTGTGTACTCAAAAATATTTTTTATGCATCTGGATTTTTTCTGAGGAGCAGAAGAAGGGCTAAAGACAACAAAAAAGGAATAGTATAAGTGAATATATAATGCAGAGAACCAAACTAGCATGTAAACTGCCTAATTGGCAAAAAAGATGAAAAGATTCACAGAAAAATTAGGGAAATAAAGGAAAGCATCCATCACTCTTCGAACAAATGATAGCATTTGTTTTGGAAGAATAAAGATACATTGTAATTACATTTCTAATGCATTAATTTTTAATACAGGCAGAGAAAGAACAGTTTTGAGATTCTTTCATTAACTAGGTGGTTTTTAATTGGGAAACTGTAATGTCTTTTTATCTTCAAGAGCTTAAAAATAAGAAGGAGTCACTTTTTGAATCATTAAATACTTTTGAGAAATGATGGAGAACAGGTTAGATCCTAGGGGACTGAAAAAGAACAAACAGTATATAGAAAATGTAGTTTAGGGTGAAGAAAAAATTAGCAGAATGTGCAGTGCTAGGAAAGAAAAAAACATGCTCTAAATGAATTATGAAACCATTTATAGAACCTAGAGGATAATGAAATAAGAAAACAACTAGATGAATTTGACAGGAGCAAAGTGTGTCAAAAAATCTGTTTATTTCGTTCAGTGGAAAATGCTCTTCTAGTGGGTAAAGAAATAGAGCTGCCTGTGTCATTTTACCCTGTAAGAATTCTGATATCTCCTTATATGATATGAGCAAAATGACCAGTGACATCACCCAGGTGAAACTGCTGATCAGTGCAATGTGTGCAACTGGCTGATCCCCCATCCCCCACCCCACACTCAGTGGTTTTCTCTCAAATTGGAAGGGCCTTCCTTGGTACAGCTCTATCTAATGCTTTAAAATTTAGGTTTGTTGTTAGAATGCAGCATATAGTTAGAACATGTCTGGATTTAACTGTGTTGTGTATATACTAAATATGACAGGAAAACACCAGAATAAACTTTGAGAAATGATGAACCTTCAGTAGAAGATTGCAGCAGATGGTCAGCCACATGTCTAGAAAAAGGAAAAGGTCACATAAACTTTTTTCCTTTTCTTGTAGGAGTAAAATCATAGGTCTTATATTGAAATGAAGTAGCAGGAGTTTTGCTTGTAGCACATGGGAGTTAATTATTGTTCTCTGATGTGAATAAAACTCTCAGCTGGAACAGTGTGTGAAGCTCTAAGTATCATCCTTGAATGAATGCATAGCTAAAGTGAAGGATATCCAGAAGAAAAGAAATCCATCGGGTTCGGAAAACAGTGAAAATAATGAAAGAATTCCCCTCTGGCAAGTTTAAAAAGAAATTGTATCTTTTGCAAGATACGCAAATCCGTAATAAAAAGATTGGAATTGCTTCCCCACACCCCAGTGTACTAGGAGAAAATAGAAATAATCTCTAGATGTTGCTGACAAAGGAGGAAACCACTTTGAAATGGTGAGGCTCATAAACCAATGAGTTTGTGGAATAGCCTACCAAGGAAGAGTGTGGAACCTCCTTCAGTTCATGCTGTATAGAGTAAAAAAAATTGATATTGGTCAGAGATTATCTACATGACTTTCCTTTCCCACTGAAGGCCAGATTTGTGGATCTTGAGGCCTCTTCCAGCCCTGCCTTATTTTGTCCTTATTCAAAGGGTGTTTCTTCCCTTTCAGGATAAGTTCTCCTGTTAAAACTACTGACAGAACATTTGTAAGGAGAACAGTATGTTCAATAATTCGGAACACACAATGACTTGTGTGGGATGACTGCAGGTACATTGTCATTGTAGTCAGTATTTGTGCAGGAAAATAACTCGTGTTATCAAAGATTCCGTGGTGTAAGATAACCAACTAGGTAATTTAACCTAAACATTAAAGGGAGATAAATATAAACAGAATAAGCAGTGGGAAATGGATTTGAATTTGACTTTTTCTCTCCATTATTATTGCCATGCAAAGTATGCATGAAAATTTGGTAAAATGTTGTCATGTGTATTTTGCTATCTACAGATGATATTGCATATTTCTGCCTGACTTTAGTGCAGGAAAGTATACTGGAAGAAAGAGAACTTAAGATTATTAAATGGTGTCACCGCTATGTATTGTGTAATTTGTTTTGAGTTTAAATTTCTGCTGTAGCAGTCTTTAATGAAAATTAATATTTCAGGGATCTATTAATCTATTGTACCAGCCTGCTAGAAATAAATCCTAAAATATTGGGCTATATGCAATTACCTTTTTTCCCCCCCTTGATATTCCAACTGATTTGGAGTGTACTAACTTCAAACAAACAAAAACAAACAAACAAAAAAAAACCCCAAAAAACCCCAAACAAACAAAAAAAGAATCAGACCAAACAAAATAATCTCTTTGTGAAGATTCTGGTAGTTCTGGGAGCAAATGGTTTTTAAACAAGCTAGAGAAATACCACAGAATTACACAGACGATAACCCAAAAAACCATAAGTACCTATTAAAGTTTCAAATATGTCTACAGGTCCTGAAACAAATTGAAGAGCTGCCTTTTCTGTCAATCTGGTAGATTTATATAGGAGATAATTTTTTAGACAACTATTGCAAATGCTAGTATTAAATGTTTCTCTTAGAGGAAGAAACTTATAAGTACTGGGGGAGTTTTCATATTAATAAACCAGGCTATGACTTGTTGCATATTTATATTTTATATCACTTTACCACTAGGACTTGCAAATATTGTCTCTGTTTTTACAGAGAGAGAGAATAAGAAAACTCTCTTTGAAGGTGATTTCTTGTTAACCGATATTTTTCAAAATGCTCTTTCCAGATGAATTCATACTATTTCAGCCTGAGGCTGCCAAATCCACTTGGAGATATCCACCTTTTGGGGTCACTTGTGAGGTGTAAATCAATGAGAACTCAGTCGAGTTAATATATCTTCTACTTCCCTTTGACTCATCAGCTTCATGAGAAAAAAAAAGGAAAAACATTCTCTCCTTTGAATTCTTCAGAAGCAGTACCCGCTCCAAATTATCCCAAAAGCGAAAGATTTGGTCCATCAGTCAACATTTCAACCATAACTTGTCTCTTGGGAACACTTTATTGCAAATGGATTAAGGATATTTTCTTCTTTAAAACTGTATACCTAGTGAGCCAGGGTATATATTTGTGTTTCAGCATAGTCTGAAGCACCCATATGTGCAGTCCCACAGCTGCAACTTGCTCACTAGTAGACTGAGTTAAGGAGCTT
The DNA here is from genome assembly GCF_017590055.1 of Onychostruthus taczanowskii. Lineage (NCBI taxonomy): Eukaryota > Metazoa > Chordata > Aves > Passeriformes > Passeridae > Onychostruthus > Onychostruthus taczanowskii. The sequence continues at coordinate 21,841 of NW_024498795.1, forward strand.
AATAATGGACCTACACTCCTGTGTTACATAGCTGATAGAAGCCCTTTTCCAATTGTGTTGTAAATGTTTTCTTCAGAGATACCAGGCCCTGTAGTTGTTTTGGAAGGAGGGAGAACCCAATGGAATGTAAAACTTAATTTGTACTAAATGTTGTGGTGGAGTGGGTTGCATTTAGAAACTTTACTTTTTGCTCTGCAGTAGTCTGTGACCCAGTGCTTCAACAAAACTGTCCAGACTGTCAAGGTCCTCTCCAAAGTGTGTAGAGTAGGAGGCTTCATACCCTTAAACAATACCCTGTAAGGCAGCTTTCTCTATGGAGTTCTCATGTTGGTAGTCCCATCCTTGGGAACTGATGACAGAGGTGGTGGTGAATGATTGATTTTCAGTGTTTATTTGGTGGTTCTAGTTGTAAAAACTTCAGAAAAAGCAAACTGGTTTTAACCTGGAGAGGTGCAAGATGCACAATCTTCTCCCTGGTAATGGGGAAGTAATTAGTTGCTCTACTTACTTAAATATTTGACTACTAGTTTGTTTCATCTCTTTAATGTTAATTTTTTTTTTTTATTTTCTTGTCGCACAGAAGTAGTTTAGGGAGGTGAATTCTAGTTTCCCTGGTCTAATTATAAGATTTCAGTACTTTGAAATTTTCCTCTACTTTACATAATTCCGTTACTGATGTCTATATGTCCTTTTCAAACTTCATTTGTCTATAACCACAACTTTAGAGGATTGATAAATATTCAAGTCTTTAAGACCTTTTTAATCCATAATTGTTCTGCATATTTCCCTACAATGCTATCATCTTTATAATTTTAATTTTCTTTTATTTGTTGTTTATTTCAAGCTTCTCATGTTAATTCTGGGTCTTGGTTCTAACCTCCAAAGCAGCTAGTGTGTTGGCTAAAGATGTGAGGGAATTAATTTTGATTCTGAATATGCCCAGTAATTGGTCTTTTGGGGGATATATGTTTATACATGTTTTTCAAGAGGCTATTCCAGTACCCAGGCATCTCACAGCATTATGTGATGCAAGTTTTCTTTAGTCCCATCAAAATCTTGCACTGTGATGGAAGAGTTTACTTAAATGCAGGTTCAAAAATACACCTACCCCTCCCCCTGCCCACCCCAATCTCCAAAATCTGTTATTTGCAACCCATTTTCAGAAAATTTTCTGAACAATTGCAACTGGAGTGGCAATGGTATCTGTGAAACAGATCCAGTCAGTGCCCAGTAACAAGTCATCCATTCAGCACCAGTGCATCACAAACAACGTTTTGCCTAAACTGAGAAGCAGAGGAGTTAATTACTAAATACCTTTGTCATTAGATGTAGATTGACCAATTCACCATTAGTTTACAACTGTAAATTTGTTAAAAACATTGCATTTAGACCTTCGCTGAAGCATGAACCTGTCTTTCAGCCTCATATTAATTATTGAAATCAGCCACAGGAGTTGATTAAGGAAAAAAAAAATCCTGCAAAATATTTGCCCAGAGGAATGATATCTACCATGTAAACAACCATTTGGAAATTTTTTTCATTGCAGTACAAGAGCTCTGCCAGAAGTTACTGGCCAGCCATCTTTGCTTTTCTGAAACTGTAGTGTATTTGTGTAAATGGTTAACTGAGTCCTGACTTTTACAGAGACTATAAATGTCTGGTAGAAATCTTTTCTCTAAGTGTTCATATTTGAGACTGTTTTAGCCATATTCAGAGTTGGACTTATTTCTGATTGTGCTATTCCATTTAATGTTACAACCTTTTGTAAACAAAGTTTTGGTTAGTTTTGCTTCAGACTTCCTATTATATCTTTTGTATTTGCTTCAAGGGGACCAAGATTTGGAAAGCACCAGTGCCAGTGGAAGTGTATTGGTCTAAATTGCTGTCTCTGGATTTGTGTCTTGATAGATTGCTTTCTTTAAAATATCTTTTTCATGTGTTTAAGATGGTGAACATGTTGGACTGAGCAGTCTCTTTGGAGATGACTGTGCTCCTTTTGTGTGGAGTAGGCTGGAGAAGGAGGAAGAAGAGAAGAAACATTTGGTTAGTGTGCTTGGCAGCCATGGGCTGGTTCCTGGATGTGAATTGTGGATGGTGTGTCTCCATCATGTTTGTCCCCTGAGAATCTTTATGCAGCACTGCTGACAAACTCTTGTTTCTCTCGGTGTCTCCTGCCATCCTCTCCAATGGCTGTGGTCTATCCTTTCTCTTAGAGCATCCTTTGTTTTCCCACTCTGGGTCTTATTGACAAATCATGTGTAGATAGATGTTCTGGGGTCTTCATGATGGGCTGTGTCATCCAAAATTGTCATCCTTTTATCCCTTTCTCTTCTTGTTCCTTCTGGGGCTTCCACACCCATGCACTCTCCCTTCCTAGCAATTTTGACATATTGATTACAAATACCTGTGCAGAAAAAGAATAAATTTTTGATTTGCCATGTTTGTGGTCCATAAACCATGCAAAGAAAGATTGGTAGAGGTAGGAAAATGGAAATTGCTAGGAGAGATTAATAATTTCTCTGAAATTCTTAATTCAACAGCCATAAAAGGAGCTGCAGACAGTCCTTTTGCTGTTGGATCTATAGGGCCCTTAGAGACAGCTTTCTTTGCTGTGCTTTTAGCAGTGCTCTTCCATCGTCAGAGAGTGTGTAGAGAGTGGTACATGCAGCTAACACTCCGTGGGAGCACAGAACTGCCTAGAGCTGGTGCAAATACAGGAAGCAGCTGCCAGAAGCCTTCTCTCTGTCTATGATCATAAGGTACCAGGGAATAGGATTGTTTTGTCTTAGCCTACAAATACGTCAAATTGTGGAAGGTAGCAAGTCTAGTGTTAGAACTTCCTCTCTTCCTCTCACCTTAAGACTCACTTTTCAGGAAAGCAGAAACTGAGTTTCATAAATATAAAATGAGGAAAAAAAGGTTACTGTCAACTCATATGTGTTGCAGTGGTTAATGGCTCTACAGAGCTCAAGGGCTGACTTACTCTTAAAAAACACTGCTGCTTTTGTCAGTTGTGCTTCTGAACTCAGCCTTTTCCTCAAAAAGACCAGAGTGTAGAGAAGGATAAAATTAGTATTAATAAAATAAATTAATTTTTAAAATGCTGAAATAAGAAAAAAAAGAGTGAGCTGTCAATAGAAAAGAAATACCAAAACTAGAGAAGGAAGACTGTGGGCAAGTCATAAAAGAGAAAAGAAATGTAATGGTGAAGTGAGAAAAGATAGGAAGACTGATATTACAAAAATAAAGATAAAACCAAGTGGGCCATGTAGCAACTAATCAATGAAAGCATTATAAAGTATAATGCAAAGATATTTGTGACAATGAGGAGTAACAGCTCTATAGAGCTATAACAGCTCTAACTACACAGTACAACAGAGATACTTGTCCGGCTCTGAAAGCATTACAGCTTCATCAGCGTGTGCCTGGGTTAATTAACACAAGTGTGGAGCGGTGCAGAGGCAGCTGCAAGGCTCCCAGCACTGGGGCAGGCAAACTGGCAGAGGGAGTGTCTGCAGCATGCTTTGTGTTGCACCTGAGAGCAGAGGCCAAGGTTGCCTGACCCAACCTAATGCAAATTTAAATGAGACTTGGAAATTACCTTTTTGAAGGGTTTTAGGTGACAAGAAGGAAGAAAGAATGGTAGAGGAAGAAAAGAAAGGGGAGAAAGAGAATAGAAAGCTGGGGTTTTAGTCCCAAGAATAAGAAGAAATAAAGGAACATGGTGCCTCCCACATATTAACCCCATCAGCTCACATGCTCCTATCATTTTTCCCAGTTTACAGTAAATGTTTGAAGCTGCATATTTGTGAAGGGCTTTGGAGTAAAAAGTAGTGCAAAGGGGATGGGAAATATTTTGCCTGGAACAGCTCATTGTTCTTCCTTCTGTGTGATAAAACAACTGTTGCTATTTTCAAGCTATTTATTGTTCTTATCTCTGTTAGAAAGAACTATGAGGTTTTGGGATTTTTTTTTTTTGTATTTTTAAAGTCCTTGTAGTGTTGGAAGTTACTTGGGACTGCTAACCCTGTCTTTTAGAGAGTGGAATCAAAACAAAGCAAAATAGATGGTTTGCTCAAGTACAGAGGAGATGTGCTACATATAAAATATTTCTTTCCAAACCTCCATGATCTTACTCTGCTGTCTCCTCAGTGGAGATCCATATGAGCAGTCCTCTCGCTAATTTACCAACACAGGAATAAATAAATCACAGATAATTCCTGCTCTTGTGGCACAAACTCAATATCCTGCCTAGCACAGGGATTCTGTGACTTTCTCCTGCATTTGGATGAGTGCTGTAGAGGAATGAAGTATAGTCCAAGATAAATGTCACAGTGAATGGAAATTTATGTGGCAGAATGAACTCAGTTAGCAATGTAGTTCTGGTGCTGTATTAAATATTAAAGTGAGTGAAATTGCTGCATAGGGTTTGGACTGTCATGCATTTTAATGTTGAATTCAGAAAATTGCATTTTTAAAGTTTCTTCAGTTAATCTTGGAGAAATATAAGACAAAATCAAATGCTGTCTGGCTACAGAAATTTAGATAATTGCTTGATTCAGAGTTTCTTTCCATTCTGTTGTGAAGAACTTGTCTTCTGAGATGCAATTTAAAAAGATTTTGTTCCCCCTTAAGCCTCAGTCTAGGTGAGCTGATAAAAGCTGAGATGTCTTTTTTATTATTATTACTATTTTTTCGTATATTTCACTTTTAATTCATAGTTAGCTTGTTTTTCCCATGATGGATGTTTTCAGAAGTTTCTGTAAATCACTCCAAATGCTTTTTAAAAAAGTAATAGAGAGTTCTAAGACTGTATGTGAAATATGAAGTATTGTAATTGTAATTATTCAACAAGTGATTGAAAAATAAGAAACATATTATCTGTAAATGTGGAGAAAAATAAGTTGAATGTTCGTGAAAAAATGGAAAAAATCCCTTTCTTTCAAGATTAATATTTACTGAGAAATACAAGTTATGATACATATGTATGAGACATTTGAAATAATGTTACTTTGGTTATAGTACCAAACAGATAAAATTTTAGGACTATTAAATGACATCTGTAAACTCTGTGCTGATTTGTAATCCAACCCTTGCATATTAAATGAGATGGGGATGCAGAGGAAATTATGTGTGAATTCATATCTGAAAGTTGCTTGTCACTCTGTCTATGTCGGTGGTAAAATATCTGGAAAAGTATGAGGAATTCTGAAAAAAAAATAAATATTTTAAGTTCAATATAGAAAGCCTTTTCAGTGGGAGCTTTGCTGTATTTCCTCCATCACTGTTCTTAGCATTAATCTGTTCCTGACTTACAGTTCTGTTCCATTGTTTCACTTTATAGACCAGTGCCTTATCTATAAACTGCCTGTGGAAAACAAATATCTGCTGGGATGCTTGTGCAATGTATTTTATTGGATAGGGTTAGAAGCATTTCAGTTAGCTAGTCTGTTGATAATTTTTTTTCACTTAAGCTTTTATCATATTATATAGAGAAAAGTTTTAGGAGGAAAATTATTTGAATCAATGTCATGCTCATGCTTTTTGTTCCCGATCCCTTAATTCTCTATATTTAAGGAGTATAGTTAGCAATTTGACAAACATTTTGTACTCTAAAATTATGTTTTGAATGGAATCCTTGTAACTTTTACATGCACACAGATGACATTTATATTTAAGTATTTTTATCTTATAAACATACAGTTTAGTTTTATTCAGAACCATACCCTTGAGTGAAAGCACTTCTGATTATACTACTTCCAGCTCCAAAAATATGATGGGGTGAATCCCCACCCCATGTAGCTGAAAAATCAAATTTAACTTTCCTCTTTCAACGTTGTGAAACCAGATAAAGCACATTTGGAGATCTAGAAATCTGTGACAAAGCAAATGAAGGCAGTTTGACCCACAGAAAGTTGGACAGGAAGAAAAGAAAGAAGACTTTTCAAGCCATGCAAGAATGGTGAATACTAAACTTGAAAGTGTTTCTAATAATCGTAAATTTGCAATATCCATGAGGTATTGCAACAGGGAGTTACCACCTAGAGAGGGCAATGTACATCTTTTTGTTAATGAGGACCAGTTGAAATAAAGGACTTCCACCTAAAGCAGTAGAATATAAGGACTTGAGTGTTAAGCTGTGTGCTGAAAGGCCCACTGCTCAACTCAGAGGGCACATCAAAATAATGAGATTTCCCCTGAGAGGTCCTTCACTCTGGTTCTGCTCTACACATGCAGAAACATTCTGGCTTGAGGATCATGTAGGTTTTACCTGTCAAAACTGCATACGAGGTCTGGCCAAAGTATAGGACCAAGCACACAAAAAAGTTTAAGTTGCAATAAAAATAAAAATAGAAAAAAAACCACCTACATTTTCCAGATTGCCATTTCCAGATAAGAAATCTTATTGAATCTAGTCTTGTTGACAGGAAAAGTATTATTTATCCATAAAGGTTTGATTAAGTGGAAGATTAATTTTCAAGAAGGACATGAGAAAAGCTATTAACTTTCCAATTTTTGCAAAGGAACTTTCCTCCTGTGATTTGTTTTGTGTCTGTGTCTTACTGAGAAGAGAAATCCTCATTTATTACTGTTTATTCTCTATGTGTCCAGAGGGCTTGGGGTATAAACTAAATTAAAAATTATCTTGTCTACATGTTTTACCTAGAGCAGTGATGATGTGAGCATCCTTGAGCTCCAGAAGACATGAACAAAAGATTTGTCTAATTTGTTTTCTTTACAAATCTGCCTATCTGCTGACTGTCTATATTTTACAGTTTTCTTAAGAGGTGGTCTGTGGGGATGTGGCAGGAAAACTGCAGTTGATATAAATGTCTGCCCATATATCTGTCTATTTATATGAGGCAACAGGATCATGACAGTCTTTCCCACTAAACGGCAATGATACTCAAGAGTCTCAATCATTGTCTGACATCTTGAAAATTTAGAAATATATCTAGAGGATGTCATAGATTAAAGAAATTCAGATGTCCTCAGGATTCTGATGGTTAAACCTGTGGAAAATTAAGATTGGCCATCCAATCAGTGAGAAAGGTAATCCACTGGAACTGATAATGAAAGGTTGCCCACAGTGAGTGTCTGTCAGCCCCTGTTTTTTCTAGCAGACTGGCTTCTGGCTGACTTCCAAGTATACCATATTAATGAAATCCTCTATTACTTTGGGTATCTTAGTCTTTTCCAGATAGTGTCTCTAAGCCTTTAAAATTTACTTTTTTTCTGGACTTGCTTTTTTCCAGCTTTTCCCATGCTCTTCTAAATGCCTTTTACTTGTGGACTCTTGACTTAACTCCTCCACAGTGCAACTAGCTGATGACTACAGTAAATGCTACAACTTTCCTTCACCCATGTTGAAGGCAGAATTCCTTCCCTCTTCCAAATGAGAAAGTTTTGCTTCTTGCCACAAACTACATGGCAGGGAAATGATGAGTTACATGTTCAGGTACACAACACAGCGAAAGATTCTACAATAAGAAATTAATGTTTTGGCTGCAGCCCCTCTAGTACCCCTGATTCAGGTATGTGAGAGAGGGACTATTAGATCTTGATGATCTTCATCAGGTCGTGTTCACATCGGTACCAAGTATGGGTTTGTCCCTGATGGTGACTGGCAGTCTGTTTATCCTCTATTATAAATTTATGGCTTAGTTTGTGGACCTTTCATGAGGCCTTTAAAAACTTGGTAATCTGATAGGATTCAATAAAAGACAGAGAGGTAGAATTATTTCGCTGATTCATCCTGCCAGCCACACTGATACAAAAACCTGGCTCTACACCAGGAGTGTAAAAATGACTGAGTTTCTCTCTGGCAAAGAAGACTCCATATGCTTTACGGACAGTAAAGTTCAGAGAGAAGATTATGTCAAGATTTATGTCTGCTGTTATTTAAGTTAATGAGGGAAATCTATCTAGGGGTAATGCATGCATGAGATCCAGTTGAATTAACTGTTTTAAGAGCATGATGAAAGCCTATCAGGTTGCATATGTTACTAGACTTTTTCTTCCCATTCTTGCAGTGAAAAGCAAAGTGACATTTCCTTTTTCTCCTCCTATTCATACTTTTAGTGAAGAAAAAATAATTTTGGGGGTTATGGGATTATGAAGAATTTAATTAAGATTTTAAAGGTTAAAAGCCTAAAGAAGTTAGTTATTACAAGTGGGAACGTGAAAGTCAGCAGGAGATGTCAATTTAATAGGAAAAATAAGATTAGAAAATGGAGCTACAAAGTAAGTGTACTTTTATAATGATGGTAAATTAATTACATCAATGCAGCCCATTAAACATTCCATTTATACATCAAAACCTTGGCAGGTGAAAGAGGTCTTAATCTGATGGTTTAATATTTTTATTATAAATTTATCTTTTGGTGTCATTTTACATTCAACAGTGCATCTGCTCTGGGACTCTATACAGATGCTTGCCTGCTGTCGCTTTGCCAAACTGAAAGTGGTCCCACCTCAAGTGTAAGTACTGGTGGAGAAAACAATCAGAAAATCTTCTGTTCTCCCAGTCATGGGTAGGTACAAAGGCAATCACTGAGGTAGCCTGAGGTCTTGTCAAATGCAAAATAACATTTAATATCTTGGGAGGAAGGAGAGGAATTACTTTTTAATAATTTACTGTACTCACATAGAGCATGGCTTCTTTTCTGAAATCACAAAGGCAAAACCTAAATATCATTGAGTGAGTAAAGTTTCATGACAATTCTAGAATAACTGAAGTAATCAAAATGATAATCATGTGGTAAGAATACAGAGTTACATACAGGTATTTTGACAGAAAGTCCCATGTTAAACTTGGGATGGTAGCTGTGTTAGTTGAGATAAAGGATTAAAAGCAGCAACCAAGATCAGGAATTCTCTGTATTGGCCCATTGTGTTTTCCTGTCTTTAGAAGCTGCACTGGTTACCAGCACACCAAGTGTGGAGTTAGGGGTGTATTTATTTGCAGGACTGGAGACTTCTATAGTAAGACATCTTTCATTTCAGAATATTGTGGACGTAAATAGATGAGATGGACAAAACATTCTGATTCAGCAGGTAGAGAAGCAGGTGTACACATATTATCCAGCTAGGGGAGTCTCAGTGTAGTCTCCCTAGCCTGCATTTATTGGGCTCTCTACAGTTAACAGAGAAAGAGAGGGACATGCTCTCTATCATCAGCTGAAACAATCTATTTCTGTGCAGGTTCCTCAGATGGATTAAGAGGATTTCCTAAGTTGTATGTTATTTGAGACCCAAGGATAATGACTAAAATTAGAGCTCTTGGGTAAAAGTAAACACATTCTCTGTAATGGCTTCCAATTGAGAAATGTAGGTGTTTTTGTTGTTTTATTTTGTCCTTTTTTTTTTTTTTTTTTTTTTTTTTTTTTTTTAAATTCAAGAATCAATTGCTTTTTCCCCACGAGGGTTTCAAAAAATAATGCAAACCCATGGAAATTACAAACAAGCCAGCATCATTGAAACGATGCATATTTATGGAATGTGGAGATGATGGCACTCCAGTTTTTTCTGCCAGTACTGAATAAAAGTGAAAGGGTTTGGGTGAAGTCACCAAGTTCACTTGATTGCAGTTTGATTTAAGGTACATATATTAAAACATAAAAAAAAAAAAAAAAGAAAAAAGAAAAAAAAAAGAAAGGAAATCCTTTACCATTTCCAGATTTTAGGTAAATTTTCATTCAAGATGAATTTTAAATTTTTGCAATTTGCTGTGATAAGACTGAAAAAATAAGCTTTGTTTTTTATTTAATCTATTCCCTTTTTCTAATCCCACATGCAAAAATACTTCACTCTCGTGAATGAAGAGTGAAAGCAAAAGCCTTGTCCTCACATTGTTTTTTCTTGAACTGAATCACATAGACCACATAATCACATATTAGCCATAGACCTCTTAGCTTAATTGCTTTGCTGACAAGGGGTAGGCTGCATAAAAAGCAATAATCAGAACTCAGTGAACTGTTTTTTGTCTTCAGCATGTTTCCTTCTAATGTTATCTTCATTAACCTTCCATTTAATTGGAAAAGTAAACTTCTCAATGAATTGCTTGTGTTCTGATTTACTTTTAAATTTAATACTACATAAAAATCTGTTCCATGTGGTAGAACAGGCAGTTAATTCTTGTTGCTGTCACACGTGTGTGTGTTTCAGGATAAGTTGATAATACTGTCTTGAAGCAGCGTGGAAAAGACCTCGGAGTTCAGGAATGAACACGAGAAGATAGGGAAAAGGAAGAAAACAAGGAGGGGCTGAAAAGAAGCAGCTGTAAAAGGAGCAGAGGGAAAGCAAACATTAAAAAGCTGATCAGAAAATGACTGTCTTCAAAGAAATTGAAACTTTGCAGCTGTTGAGCACAAGAAAGATATTACAAACCTCAGAGTGAAGTGCTTTTGTAGAAAGAGTGGTACTAGATTCATATTGATTCACTGAAAGCAGTAATACTAGGGAGAAAAGCTCATTTCCTTCAGCTCCTGCTTAAGGGAAGATGCATATGGCAGAAGAAGGGTCAGGCTGATCAGGTCTGCCCTTCTCAGCATCCCTGACAGTGTTGGCAGCTAGCTGTGTTCCCTTCCTCGCTCTGTCCTGACCCCATTCAGTTGCTTTCTATTTATTTTTCCCATTTGTTTTCTATGTTATGTCCCTTTACATATATATTTTTTAAAAATATTTTTCTACTTTTAACTTGAGACTTGTTTTCTTTCTTCTCTGCAGTTTGAAGTCCCTTTTCCATTCAACAGAAAACTGTGTTATTTGGGGTAGAGGCACCTGTTGATAAAGGTTTTCTTCTGTATTTTGACTTAGTAGAGTAACAATAACAGGTGAGGGAAGTGCAAAAATTTCTGTGCAGAAGTGTGATCCCACTTGGTATGGCAACTGTGCCTGTAGAATAATGTCTGATCTGAGACAGGAGGGGGTAGGTCTGAGCTAATTTCTCTCGTTTTCCCTGAATATGCCAATCCTCTGTGGATTTTACCACTTTGGCTGCATACTGCATGGCCTTCAAAACTCCCAAGCTGAACAACATTCAAGATTCCTCTACCATAGTCTTTGGGGGAACTAAATAATTTATCTATTTAAACCTGTAGCTGAGGACTGATCTACATATCCAGGTGATAATTTATTCTGCAGACCTCTGCATATGAAAAGGACATTGAAAGCAGCAGGAATTAGGGGTGAATGTTTGTTGTTTTGCCTTTGTTGACATTGTTCTCTTCAGTTATTTCCAGCCTACCTGATGAAAGTCCCAAGGTAAGGAGTGACTGGTCAGTTGTAGCTCAAATACTCACTTCAGTATCTCTGCTTCTTGAGGAAGCTTATCCAGGCAGTCAAGAAGACCAGCTGCTAGTGAAAATATATTTTCTCAGAGTTGTTTTTCAGAAAGGAGTTCTTTTAACAGTGTAGAGGGCTTATAGAGCTGCTAATAAAAAACCTGTTTCTACTTTAAAAAGTGGCATCTGTCATTGTAAAGGTTGCAGTGACAGTATGTTGACTCTTACAAACCAGAGCATTCATGTTTGAAGTATTTCAGTCCAAAATAAAGTACAGGAAAGGAGAGAAAAAGAAAAGTGAACTAAATTGGGCAAAAAACAAGGAGAAAGAAGAAGAGGCTATGAACAGGCTCATGGCCCTAGGCAATATGTAACTGATGAATGGTAAGAGATGAAGTTTTATTCCCATTCTGAATTCAGTGTATAAGTAATCTCATCAATATCCTCCTGAGTTAATTTACTTAGCACAGCAGTATCACTCCTGATTCTTTCTCTTTTTATCTCTGTTTGCAGAGTTCTCTGACAGGGCACCACTTGCTAGCAGAGATGCAGAGAGGAGGAGGTCTGGGGAGCTCTTCCAGGGGCTTCAGAATAATGCTGACCTCTGGATGACAATTAGACATCCAACATACGTTGCTGCTGATTTGGTGTTCCTGCTGCATAACCTGAAATTGTGGTATTTAAACGTAGTATTGACTTAAATAAAAGTATTTTCTCTCTGTCCTTGGAGACTGCTCTTCTACCTTATTGAGGTCTGTTAGTGAATTTCTTTGTGCATTGCTTTCACATGCAAAGGAAAATGTGAGATTCAGCCTGAGTACTTACTCAAAGAAGTTGGAAGAAGCTGTTTTAACTCAGTATGAGTAAGGATTTAGCCACAGTGCTTTATGTATTCATCTGTCCAATAGAAATTGTATATATAAAAATAGCTTCTTTGCGCAGGGATCTGAGCCCTGAGAATTCTTCAGGTGTTTTGAGTACCTGTGAGCTTAAAGAGGCATGAAAAGAATACGTGGCTTACTTAGCTGCTTGCAAAACAAATGGCATGTCTAGAGGGAGCCACAGTCCAATATGCTTCGGCGTTATTCTATCCTCCTGTGGTCATTTCTCAATAAAGAATTCTCAGTGTCATAAATAGAAGTTCAAGGATGAATAGTATTGCTTAAAATAAACTCAATCAGATGAAGTCGATGGCTAAGAATAAACCAACAGAAACTTTGAAGTCAGGAAGAGAACTCTGAGCACTTTGTATTAATACAGTACCTGACATTTCCTGCTAAAAGCCTAGAATTATCTTTCCAGTAATTTCTATGATAAATCAATAGAAAAATTGTTGTTTAAGAAGGCCATGATGAAAGAGCATGCTACTTTATAAATGTGGATTGTCATAACTACCTTATTAAAACAAAAAAAAAAAACTCCACTATAACCCTCAAAACCAAAACCTACTGCAGAAGCATAAAAATATTAATTTAAGCAAGCTAAAAAAAAAATGTTACTTTTGTATTTAATATAGTGGTATTAAAATAATCCAGAGTTGCTGAATGTAATAAGTAATTCTCAACCATTTTTGGTGCTATTTATTCCCCTTCAGATAGCACTAGAAAGCTGCTGGTTTGTTTAAGTCAAAAAAGTAATCTTAATGTCTTTGCTGGTGACCTTGAGAAAAAATTGTTGGAATGGAAAAGGGAAGAAACAGTTGGATGGATTTAGGGCATATATATCTTGTAAAAGGGGTGTGGAAGGAGGGAGTAAAATATTCCAGTGCAGGCATTAGTAAGTGGAAGAAATTATTGTTTTAATGCACAATTTTGTGTGACATTCATGTGGAACTGGTAATACCTAATACAGAAATCACACAGATGGAGGGTGAACTGTTCAGTAATGGGTCTGGTATAATAACTTGTACTAAAATTAAAATGACAGAATGATTTGTCAAATTTCCCCCAACAAGCTTCTGTTTATAGGATGACTTATTGCACTAATGGAACAGAAAAATATCAAAGTTACTCAAGACATGGTTCAGCAAGTAGCAGTTTCTTGGAATAAAGACTAGAAATTTGATCTGAGCAAAAGTTACAGGAATAGCCAAGTGTACTAAAATGAAGCAAATAACAAGAACAGATTACATCAACTGGAATAACACCAATTTTCATCAACCTAGGCTTTATGTAGAGTACATAGAAACAAAGGAGTGGATTATCCAGCAGAAAGTAAGCGGGCAAAATTGCATCAGGAACTGAGATATTATTCCCCAAGGACCTGGCAACTCTGCAGTCCACACCTTGGTCTCTTCCTTTTCTGGATGTACTAAAACCTTTCATTAGGCTTCTTATGAATCATGTCACACACTGCCTCCACATTTCCTGCCCTCCTGCCAAATTGTCTCCTCCTGTTTCTTTAGATCTATTTACTTTCCGTTAGTATGTTTTTGAACTCTAGTTTTAGTTTTCTAAGGTTTAGATGTCTAGGGCTTTCATTCCCCAAATGCCCATCTACTCCTAGAAAGCACCCTGCTTGTTTTGGATGTGCTGGAACTGGGATTTCTAGTCTAAACATGAGTATAGTCCTGTTATAGAATACATGTACAAGAACATTAGTACAGTCTACTTCACTCAGGACCAACAAAGGGACTTTGGTTCACTCTGCTGAATATTCTCTTTGCCATGTGAAGTCCACTGGTCAAAAAGATCTCTTGGCCTTCAATTTCCAGCTTGATTGTTAGATGCTGCTTTAGCCTGTGAGTGGCTGACTGGGCTGAGCAGCTGCAGTGTGCTTCTGCTGTGATGATGCCTTAGGTTTCAGCTTTTGTATTTTTCAGATTCTGTACTGCTTTAGTGTGCAGTTCTGAGCTTCATATTAAGGGATGGTAAGCTCTCTTCACAGAGTAGCTAGGCAAAACAATTCCTTTTCTAGCTTGGGACCAAGGACAACTGATCCAAATTTCAGGTCCAAGAGCATAAACAACGTGAACTGAAGAGAGAAAATAAAGAAGGGTGGGACTTCATATCATAAAGCTACAATTGGACAATTAACTCCAGTATGCTAATGGACCAGAACTTATAAAAGTGAGGGACCTTGTGACCAGTCATCCATTTTGTGACCATTTTGGTTCATCTTCGGTGTAGCCCTGGCCGGGCTCTTGTACTGCCCATGGTGTATACATTAAGGCCTTTTAATAAATTCCTGCTTTATTCTTTAACTCCATCTAGCCTCTGTTCTAGGTCAGCCCTGACAAGGCATCAATTCAACAGCAGAGGAAAGAGAGCTGAGAGCAGTAACATCTTACATTGCTATAATGAGATCTGACCATCTGTTAGTGTCCTGGCATTAGACATTGCTTGCACTTTATGAAATTTAGATCATATTTTTTTAAATTATTTCTTGAATTAAGAAGGAAATGTTTTCAGTTACACTGAAAACTCAGAACGGTAAATGTATTTCATTGCTAGTGAAACTCTTCAGCTGTGTTTCTAATGAGTTGACTTAATGGCAATAACTACATTTACAGAAAGAACTTTAATTCAATTTGCTAAGGAGTTGACACGAAGAACTTATTATTTGCTCAGGAAATTTCTTCTGTGTAAAAATGTAACAAAATACCATAATGACCTTTTGAAGAAAAATATACTTCTTTTGTCTCTTCTGTTTTAGTCTTCATTTCTTTTCTATTCTGAGTAAAATTGTAAAAGAAAAGTTATAACACTGGAAGCATTTTATGTCTGAGCTCCTTTTAAAGTGTTTTTTCAAACATTCTTTTATTTCCATCACCTCATAAAATGTATTTTGAAAACACTTATCATTACATTACCTCAGCTCGTGCATTTCAGCTTCAAAAAGCATTTGAGGGAGGGAGGCTGACTTTTTCCTCCACTTTTAAGCTTCCTTTTGATCACTGTTGTTATTTTTGTTTGCCCCATGACTATGTTGTGCACCTTTTAGTTGTTCAAAAATTAGACTATGATGTTTGTGTTTAGTTTAAGAGATTAGCTGTGTAAGGCTGAATCAAAACTGTGTTGAGCTGTGCAGTTTGGTTGCTACAAGAGGTGATGCTGGAGGAACAGCAGAATGATAAAGGGTTCTTTCTCTTGTGAGGTTACTTCCTTCAGCGATGAAAGTGATCCATTAGATCCATTACAGATCCAGGGACATGCTATTGTTCTTCATGTTCATTCTTAGCAGTTCTGACTCTGTTGCTGCTGCTTTATCACAGAAATGAAGGAAACATTAGAAACATCATCATAACCTGATGTGGGTTGCCAGGGTTCCCCTGCAGGCTCCCTTTTCCCACAGTTTATCACAGCAGCATCCTTATGTAAAGGGTGCCTAACAGTCTTTCTCCATCACTTGTTTTCCTGCTGCCTAGACTGGTAGCTCTCTTCTTAACCCCCTCTGGGCCTTTTACAGCTTCACCAGTTAACCTGAGCTTTTCATTTCTCTTTCTACTCCAGACATCATAGTGCTGTAGTATCTCAGTGCATGTTCTACATGTTCACTTTATCAAGATAATCTCCTATGCCCTGGGGTTTCCATCTTCTGTCTTTTCTCCTTGGAATCATTATATTTCGCCTATGTGCAGTATTTTTTTGGCTTCTAACAACTAATATTATTCTCAATCTTCTCTCTCATTCCAATCCTGTTCTGTTGTTTCTTGTCACATTTGTAAATATCATTCCTTTTGTGATGTTTCATTGACTCCTAAAGCCTGTTCAGCCTACCCCTTTAAACCTGCATCAATTTTCAGGTGGCTGGAATTGCACAGCTGCAAGGAGTGCTGCTGAGTTCAAGGAGGTGTTCTACTTTTTATTTTATTTTTTTTAAAGATTTGTCTCTGTAAAGCTAAGTGCAGGATTAGAATCTTTAATTGCAGTCTTCCAGGAATAGGGACCGTACTGTTTTTGTGAGTATGTGTGTGTGTGTTTTCCAGAAAATGCATTGTATACTAATTCTGTGCAACTGCTGCTACTTTAACTAACAGGTGGGTTGATGCTGGCTGAATGCCAGGTGCCCACCAAAGCTGCTCTATCACTCCCTCTCCTCAACATGACAGGGACAAAAATACAATGGAAGCCTTATGAGGGCTGAGGTAAGGACAGGGAGAGATCATTTATCAATTACTGTCACAGGCAAAATAGACTTGACTTGGGAAAAAATAATTTAACTTATTACCTATCAAATAAGAGTAAGGTAATGACAAAAAAAGCTCAAGTGTTAAAAACAAGTTTCCCCTTCCCTCTCCTCTACCCAGGCTCAACTTTATTCCCCATGTACTCTATCTCCTACCTGGAGGCTGCAGCAGCAGGGCTCCCCACATTGTCACAGACTCCTTTGGGCATTCATGTGCCCCAGTATGGATCCTCCACGGGCTACAGGCGGATCTTTGCTCTACTGTGGGCCTCCATGGACTGCAGTGGGACAGCTGCCTTACCATCACCTGCACCATGGCCTGCAGGGGAATCTGCTTCTCTCACATATTCTCGCTCCTCTCTCCTGCTGTGATTGCTGCTGCACAGCAGTTTTGGCCCTTCTTAGCCACATTATCCCAGAGGTGTTACCACTGTTGCTGCTGGGATCAGACTTGGCCAGCAGCAGGTCAGTCCTGAAGTTGGCTGGCATCGGCTGTGCTGGTCACAGGGGAAGCTTCTGGCAGCTTTTCACAGAAACCACCTCTAGAACTCCCACCGCTACCAAAACCTTGCCACACAAATCTACCCAAATACCCCAAAGTCTGGAACATGTGTTTTTCCTGCATGTACATGGATACGCTGAATGAAAATCAGAGCTTAGTAGTACATCAGAGGAAATGAGATAGATACTTCTCTGAGCCAGTTTTGACATTCCTGTCCTCTGACAGACACCTCTTGTGTAACAACAAGCCTTGTCTGCCTCAAGACAGTACGTGGTGTCTGAGTGCACCATCAGGAGATACAAATCTGACATGGTACACAATGCTGTCTTTCCTCCATCTCTGAGGCCGGATCTCTGCTGAAATGACACAAGAGCTCTGCAGAACAGGGAACACAAACTCTCCCCTGCATGCAGATGGGGAGCCTAGGCCAGGCTCAGCATGATTCATCACTGGCACTTGAAGTGAAACCTTTTATATTGCTTCAAGCTCAGTAGCTCAGAATCAATCATGCGCTGTTCTGCCTGCAGTTTTACACAAGCAGTCCTTTCATTTTTTTAAACTCTACAGAACTGGTGTTTTTTGCCCCTTTACTGAGAGGGAGTTGAAATGCTGGTACAGGCTTCCTAGAGGGGTGTTTACTGCCCCATCCCTGTCAGTGTTTAAGAGGCATTTGAACAATGCCCTTAACAAAATGCTATAACTTTTGGTCAGACTTGAAGTGGTCAGACAATTGAACTAAATGAACACTGTATATCCTGTTTAACTAAAATCTCTTCTCTTCTCTTCTCTTCTCTTCTCTTCTCTTCTCTTCTCTTCTCTTCTCTTCTCTTCTCTTCTCTTCTCTTCTCTCCTCTCCTCTCCTCTCCTCTCCTCTCCTCTCCTCTCCCTCTCCCTCTCCCTCTCCCTCTCCCTCTCACAAATGTGTCATTTTTCTGAACTGACATAGTAGTAGAGAGGCTCAGAGACAGACTAAAACTAAAGGGCATTTAGTGGGTGTCTGAGCATTCCAGCACTCTGTTACTGAAATTCACAAACTAAAGATATTTTGGAATGATAACTTCTCCAGATGCCTATAATTTGTAGGAGTTCTAAAGACCCTGGTGAAAATTGAAAGAAATTTTTTAAATGGGTTTTGTAGAGGTAATATGGTTCAGATTAGTCTCTGGTGTAAACATCAAAATTTTGGCAGCTCTGTATGTCTGGCATAGAAGTTTTGTGAATGGTTTCTGCTTTTGTACTTCTCCATCCTTTTCTTTACATAGTTGACAACATCAGCTGGTGCAGTTAAAAAGCACAGTACATAAGATTTTTACTGGAGATTTTTTTAAATTTTTTTTTTTTTATTAGAATCAATTTGGCGTTTTAATTTTCAGTTCCAAGGCATATGTCTTTATGGTTGGATTCTCCCAAATTTTAATTCTGCATACACTGAAGATACTTAGAAGCAAAAACAAACAGACAAGATCAATTTTTACAGAATTAAAAAAACATATGTGTGTGGTGTTTGATAAATATATCACTCTGCACAACAAAGAATGATTCATTGAAAGCATGCCAGACATGAAGTTGTATGAAGTCTGGACCATTTAATTGTTTGAGTTCTTTGCCAATCTTTTGAATTAAGGTTTATGCATCCAGTACTAAATTCATTTTATATCAGTAAAGACACTTAGACAGTGATAGAATGGTCCCATGAATGCTTTACTGGACAGTCAATTCAATTTTTCAAATGACAAACCAAAAATATAATGTGAAATGATATTTAAATTATGATATGCAATGATATTTAAAGTAGATTTTCCCAGAAGTAGCAAATTTCTTATACTTTTGTTTGGAGTTATTACATTTAGTGTATTGTCCAATAGTGAAATTATTTGTGTATTCACTTCAGTGCTCAAATTCAAGTGTTTATTTCCTCCTACTGTTGATTTTTCTCATGCACATGATCTATGAAGGGAACATGGCTGAGCTGTGAACAGACAGTCCCTTCAAAATGGTCTATGTAAAGTGCATTTAAAGCTAGAGATTCTTTCTGTATCCCGGGATTATGGAACAATTTCACTGTCTATACCATTTAAAAATCCTTTGATCACACTTTAGTCACAATTAATACTAATGCAGCCATGATTTCACTGACATGTTAATGAGTGTCACTGATTGCTTAAGCCACTTAGGAATTGCAAAAAACAATGAAAAATGGTATGTTGTGTGAATGTCTCAAACATTTTATATATAGCCTGAGCTCTTCTTTGTGACCTAATGTATTTGAGACAAGATACCAATTAATTTTAATAGGATTGGCTATGATAGGCTGTTCTTTGCATTTTGATATGTGCAAAGAGTGTATAATAAGAGTCTTGCATATATAATTTTATTGGGTGTTCTGAATTCACAGACTTCATTTTGGCAATTACAGGTAATTTTTGTTCTCTGTAGGAAAATTCATTAGATTTATGTGGAGTTGCATTCTGTTTGAGGGTTGTTTCCAGAGTTTATATCTACACATTAAGTTTATACTGGGCATGCAACACAGTTGTTCTGGCAGTTCCAGGAAAAGCAAGGTACTGACAGCACTCTGAGAGCAGAATGATATGATTGCTGGGTAATTGAGACCTTGCCTCTAGTTGCAGTGTAGAAGTAGCCTAGCTGCTGTTGCTGCTTGAGCAAATCACCCTGTTTCTTGGTAGAGAAAGGAAGGGGACCAGACTTGCTAATAAGATCTGAGGCAGCACAAAACACTCAAGTGAAATGAGTAACTGTGCAAGTGCTACCATATTAGTAGAAAATACTTAGAATATTGCACTTCTTGAACTCTAGCTAAGCTTCCTGGAAATGCCTTTCCTTTGATCTTCTACATGAATAGTGGGAGATGGGAATGGCTTGTTTGTGGGAGATCAGCTCTAGTACCAGCATCCATGCTTTTTTTACATCTTATTTGTTGGTTATTTACATCACTGAATTTTTTACCCATTTTATTTATTTTGCTTTAAGACTAAGTAATATTATAATGAGAATTGGAACCTCCACTCTGCTCACATTAATATTAAGTAGTTAACGGTATTTTTTTCAGCACTATTACTAGTATTACAGTCAATAAGTATGACAGTATGACAGTCTAGTAAGACTCAGTCTTTTATCCTTTATTTTTTTTAGTTACTTAAGTAGCTACAAAATTCCATTAGTCACATGCTTAAAGCAAAACAAATATGATTGCAGTCACAGGGGCAGGATATAAATGAGGACACCAAATACCATGCTGTGAAGAAAATTAATATTTTTTAAATAGGCCTTGGATGATGGTATTTAAAATGAAGCATATAAACCTGAGCCTCTCTGTTCTATACCCTTCTCCACCTGCCAACAAAAATGAAGAGTATTCCTTGAAAATGAGGGTGTCATATATAAAGAAAAGTATTTATTTCTGTAAATGTAGTTTTCCATATTTTTCCAGCACATTCATTTTTGCTTGGCATTCCTAGCAATGCATACATGGACCACAATATTACCTCTCCTTCTCATGTTGCTTGTATTTTAGAAGTTCTTCTGTAATGAGGGGGAAAATGATGTATGCAAATTAAAATTAAAAAATAAAGAGTATTTGCAACCATTCTCCTAGATATATCTATTTTGCAATGTATCTTTGGTGGATGAAGTGATTCACAATTGAACACAACTGAGCCAGGAACTCATTTATAGATGACAGACACTGATAGGAATGGAATTTTTGTAACGCATCATAAACTTTTCTCTTACAATATTCTGGTTTTGCTTCATAGTTCCAGGTGTCAGAAGTGTTGTATAAATTAGATAAATATGGGCAGGTGGTGTTATATCAGGACTCCTAAGCAGATATTCATGATACATGTAACACATCATTTTCTTGCCATTCATTAGGATCTACTTGATAAAAATGAGTCAATGTTTTTACAGCTTGGTGATCATGTAAATGGAGTTAAATGCTCAGTATTGTTATGCAACTAATTAGACCATAAATATTCACTAAATATATGTGAATGAATGATAATGGATGTAAATATGCATAATTCTAAACACGTTTCATGAACAATGATGTATATTTAATTTAAAATATATTTTTTTCTGGTGAAGTTTCAGCCTCAACATTTTTAAATGTGAATACCTACTACTTAGATGTTGTAAACATATATATGTTCTTCAGGAAAGGGGTGCCTATAAGGATGTCTTAGGTCCTATTTACTGTATCTTGTAAATGTAGCCTGACAAAGAGAGTTTATTCTTTAGTGTTAATAAAAAGTCTGCTATCCTGCCTTACAGGCTTTGTGCACTTCTTGTCCACTAGCTTGACATGTTCTCCCCAAATACATTATCATGTGTATAACACAAATTCATGCCTTTCAAGTCAGACTTCTGCTGTAGCATAAAAACGGCTAGAATTTTTACTGGATGTAGATGTCTATGCCTCAAGCCAAATTTTAGAAAGATTTTTCTCAGCTGGCATTTAATGCTGGACAGAAGTAGTTTCCCAGATTCCAAGGGCTGTTCCTGTAAACATCTGCAGAACAACTCCAATCTTAGCAGTGATGTATAGTTAAGCTTTTGGCTTAATGCCTTAGTCTAATTGTGATCCAGAAACTCTGATTTTCTTCCTATTTCTTTATGGGGTGCAAAACATGACCATCATGACATGAACAGCAGGATTGGATAGAGTGATTACAGTCAACTGAAGGAGAGGAAGATGGCAGTAGATTCCTATGGAGTTGCAGTTTACTCCATAGAGTAGGAAATGTGAGATACAACCCAGCCTTTTCTGGAGACTTTCAGCTCTGCTAGTGAAATGATATAGAAAGCAGCTTGTACATGAAGGAGGTGGAGATCATTCAAATTTAATTTATCTGAGTTATTCAGGAGTCATGTTTGGTCATTTTGTTGGTCTTGTATCTGAAATGAAGAGGGTATTTGGAGAGGATTTTCCAGTGATCTGTAGAAAAGGTTTTGGTACTGGTGTCATTTGGAACTTGTTTCTACTCTCTGGGAACACAAAGGGGTTGAACTAGGGGAAAGATATATGCATTTTGGTGGCTGAGACCAATCTTTCTGTCATATATGAGTAGCAATTATCTGAGTTTTAAAGGACAAAATGTATAAAGCTACAATAAATATGATAAATCTGATCTATGCCTTTTACAGACAGCATTATATCCTTTATAATGAAAAATCCGAGCACTGATTTATTAAAAAATATTTGATTGAAAGAGACCATAAATATAGTATGGAAGATATAAAAAAATCTATTATTGTGGGGGGTGGAGTTTAATTAAAATAAGATGTTCCTGATGTTAAGTAGGTTATGCTTCAACAAACATAAAGAGATATTATATGTGTTCATAAAATAATTCAGAGTGTGAAAACTGGGAAAATTGCATTATGCAATGTCCCTTCAACATGAGGCAATTATAATTTATTTATTCAAAAAGGGTCTATTTTTTCATTACATTTATTTATACTGACACCAGATCTCTGCTTTTTTTCTCCCTACGTTTATGCTGTTCTTATAGTTCTGGGAGAGATACTTCTGAAGTATGGAGCCTTGGTAAAATGTTTTGACTGAAAGGAGGATGATGGGAATGGACAAGTTTTTAATCTTTAGAAGGGTATAGGAAGCTGTCATGGATGACATGACAGCCAAGAAATTCTGAATCTTTTTTCAGTGTAGGGATTCTTTTTTTCACAATGTTATCAGGGGTCAGGATGGCTGGATTGTTTCAACAGCTTCCAGAAACAACTACTTTTTGTTACCATGGACAGGTAAGTGCTGCAGTTGGCTGGGCAATTTAAATCCAGTTTTAGTCCAGCTGCTTTGCTCATAGTAAACAGGAAGTATATGGAATACAATTCAGCAAATCCTGCTGAATATAAACATATCTGAACAAAAATTGTGCACTTCATTACTATTTTATTATACAGATGAGGTCACAAGAATAAAATCAGCTTGGACATTTCTGTAATTACACCTCCAGTTTCAGAGCAGTTTTGTACTGTTGGCAGAAATCAAGAATGTGTATGGAAGGAAAAATGAACAAGGAAAAAAACAAAGTGCAAGAGTTCTATAGGGTTTATCAGGGCCAAGAGCAAGATGAACTGTGAGGAATTGATGTACGAGAGTTATAAAAGCCCTTCATACTGGTCTAATGCTACTTCAGCTGAAATTAACTCTGACAAAGGAGGAGCAACTTGCACAAATCCAAATCTTATCTACAATGTGCAGCAGAGTTCTGCAAGATTGTTATTCTGTAACAGGGTGCATGACCTGTCATCTTATAGCAGGACCCTTGACTTTGTCATTGACAATAACAGGGAAGTGTCACTGTTGGTTTTCTTTGGCAGCAATTTCAAGGATGGAAGTCTGCTGGCAGGTGAGCTCTCTTGGTTTGTTCTCAGAATTGTTAGAACAACAGAAGTTTTTGAAAATAGCAGATGAGCTCTTAAAAGGAGACTGGACCATAGAAGTAGTTTTTTAAAGCACCAAAGTATGATGACTGGTGTCTTCAAGAAAGCAGTCTGTTGATGATTGTAGAACATTATCTTTTTTTTTTTTTTTTAATTTTGACTGGACTTCTTCTTAAACAGGGTGTCTGATTCCTGCAATATTTTGTTTTTATTCAGCTGAACAGAATAGACTAATGCAGTTTTCTATTTTCAGTGGTGAAATCACATGGCAGGAAGCAGGATCTTTGTGCTAATGGCTTGAGAATGTAAATCTCTGTCTTCTAAGATTGCACTGACCTTTTTTTTTCATTAATTTCTAAATATTTTATTGCTGTGCAGACTTTTACTCTTTCTAAAGTGATTAACCAGGTTTTTAGCCCATTACCTGTTCTTGAGGGAATTAGCCTGCTTTCATATTGTTACAAGGCAAACCACGAAAGGCAATTATAGATCCCAATTATTGCCTGTTTATTTTTGATCAGGACTATTTGAGATCATTGCTGTTCTACATTTTGTGAGGGAAATGGTACATCCAGTGTTCTTTTGCTCTTAATATTATTTCAGTAGTCCCCATGTCTGAACTGATAGAAACATGAATCTTACTTTGAATAGCCCTTCTGCTTGTAGTATGGGCAATACTCTTTTTCAGAGCTCTCCATCCTTCATACAGTGACTCTCTCTCTCTCCATCTTTAATTTTTTATTTCTTTTTTCTCTTACACCCTACCTTTTTATCCACAGCCCACTGTAGTGTGCTTATGTTAAGAGTTCAGGGACTAATATCCTGATTTCCATGCCATGTGTGTAATTAACTTATAAAACCTTATAAGCTTTTGCAGATCCTTTGACTTTTGTTGTTCTTTTCAACCATGAGCATGTATGAATCTTGGGTACTCCTTTCCACTTAAGGATGGGATGTCACAAATAAGTATATCAGAAACTTTTATACTTTGCTTTGTCTCTAATGATTGTAACAAATATTTTCTATACACAAAAGTGAGATACTAACAAAGTGATTCATACTTGCAACTTGAATAGTTTACCAAGAGAAATATATATGTATGTTGCAATTTGCTTGTCCCTGTTGCAGAAGTAATGTTGCAGATTAGAAATGAGGACTGATGAATGGGAGGCAAACACATATATGAGAAAAAGTAAAAGAAAATTTTTTTAAAACCAAAAATAAAATTAATTCTTTCCTTCAAAGAATCCAAATACATAGGTGTCTTCACTATTTTTACCCTACTCTTCGTAATTTATAGCTGTGGCTGAATTCAGGAGGAGAACAATAATATGTAAACTGCTCCTTCTTGTTCTGAAGAACTAGGCAGAACCACAGGTTGCAGAGGTAGCTATGGAAATACAGTCAGTACAGTGACTACGTGAAAGGCAAATGCTACAAAAAGTAAAATTGGCTGGAATCTTTGAGTTTCTGCTAATGCAGAGGCCTGTCATGATATGTATACATTTATTAAAGATTTTGTTTGGCATTTCAATCTTAAAAGCAACCATGTTAATTTGAACAAAAGACCTGCTATTTTTCTTAAAGGGAAAAAAATATTCCAGTGAAGTGGTGATTTTCTTCCATTATTTCTTGCAAGCAGAGTATATCAAAATTGCAATGCTAATGCCTAGAGCTTGATTTTATTTTCAAAAAAGGTATGTGAGGGAAGCTTTGTAGAAGCTTTTCATCTGTACAGTGTCATTGTCTTTTGAAGTCAAATATGGCAGAAACATAGATACAAGGTATTAGAGTCAATGGCACTACAAAGGAGAATGTGATCAGATGGATTTGCTTTTGCATTTCTGAACAGCCAGCAGAGAAAAATCAGAGATGTCAAAGCCATAAAAAGAGCTACTCACTCACCTTGGACAGGTACTATAGGAACTCAGAAAGAGAAGTCACCATTTGGCTACTTTGACTGCCATGCATTACAATTCACTTTCAAGGGTCAGGCTAAGGCTTCCTGGAGGCTAAGAATAAATACTGGAATTAAATGAGTTTGATTGCAAAAAATTCAGTTCAAAATTATGCTTTTAGGAAATAAGTGTTGAGTTTTGTGACTGGGTTGGTAGGGAGGGTGACGTCATTGACCACAGGAAGAATCTGTAATGGATCAGAGAAGAATATAGCTGTGAACAGCCAGTGTAGGGAAACAGACTCAAACAGTGGATTATATCAGGTTGTTCCAACATATTTAAAATGCCCTGAATATAAAATCAAGCTGTAGGAAGTTTCCACAAGAAATAAAATACCCAATTTTGCTGCAGAGTACGATTATGTATTTCAGCTGTTACTTTCTTTTACATAGTAAAAATATTTTTGTACATGTTTATCCTATCAAAATAGTGGTGTTTCTATTCCTTGCTGTTTTTGCTTTCCTATTATTCTCTTTTATCTCTTTTGTGTATCATTTTCTGTAGTCTCTCACCATTTTCTCTATTATAGTTTATTTCCAGCTGCTACGGGCTTCACACTCTTATTTATCCACAAAAATAGTAAGTACCAAAATATCTGTGCCAAAGTAGACACCATTTGAACACCATCATCAGACTTCAGAAATATGCCCAAAATTAGCTGTATCATCCCTACCTTTATTTTTCAATGAAATTGGTTATGAGTAGGACAATTTCTCATAAAGATTCTTGCGTCTCTATCAGAAGTTGAAAAAGCCTCAAGCAACCTGATCAAATTTTGATCTTACTTTTAATGGTCTTTCTTTGAGCAGGAAGCTAACATCGAGATGTCCCTTCAACAAAAAATATTGTTTTAGTACAAAATTTTCTTATTCTAGTGTGCCACAAAAATCATAAAGAGGACAGTGGTATTGGCTGCAATCAGATCTAAATGGGAAGATTTTCTCTGCTAGAATCTATGTAAATGGACGCTGAGACTGAAGAACCTGGAGGAATTGAATGGCTTATTTTGCTGTTTCTAACACATAAGATAAGTTGCAGCTTATCTTTCCTTCTATTTTTATATCCTTGAACATGTACAATGGCCCTGTATATTCTCACAGTTACAATAATACTTTCTATTCTTGTACAGCTACAATAGTATTTTCAATTCTTGTAGAGGAGCTTCTTGTTCCATGGCTATCATTTTAATTTACAGAACTATTAGTATTTATTTAGAATAAAATTATACCAAAACAGGAAGTAGAGGAGGGGTGAGAGTGAGTGAGAAGGCCAGATCAGCTTTTGCTTGGATATGAATATGTATAGGGGAAAAAAGCAACTAAATTATGTCAGAGAAACAGAAAAAAGATCAATAGCAAAAAACAAAACAAAACAAAACAAAAAAAACAAAAAAAAACCCCAAAAAACAGCTCTGTTTGTCCTTGCTTATCACACAGTCATAATATGAAAATTTACCCCAGCGAAGAATATTCCTGGCCACAAAAAAAAGCAAACAAACAACAACAAAAAAACCCAAAAACAAACAAACAAACAAAAAACAAACAAAACAAAATACCCCCCCCCCACCCAAAAAAAAAAAAAAAAAAAAAAAAAAGGGGAACACTGTAGTTTTAAAAAAAAAAAGA